>NW_027185810.1:3073912-3079526 GCF_028583685.1 Petaurus breviceps papuanus
ATAGATAGATAGATAGATAGATAGATAGATAGATAGATAGATAGATAGATAGATAGATAGATAGATAGATAGAGATATATCTCAAATTCGGAGTGGCATAGGACAATAAAATATAAAAGGGAAAACTGAGCAACCCATTAAGCTTTGAGTTCATTTCTTCCCTCACTAACCCTTCCTCCCCTTCCCCCCCAACCACCTTGGCAGGAGTACTAATGTTTTTGTCATAACAAGTGCAAATGAGGCCCATTCATTCTACCAAGTCTGGTTTTGCTTGACCCCTTCACTAATGGTGAGCAGTGGATTGTTAAATCTAATAAGCATATGCACATTTGTACTAGGAACATTTGCATAGCTTTGGGGTATGATGCAGGGTGACCTGAAATGAAAATAAAATATTAAGTACTTAACATTTTACCATAAAGAGTTGTCTAATGTCAAATTGCCTGGGATTTGATGTTTTACAGTTTGATCTAATTTCAATTATTTTCTAGTCCTGAACCTCTCCATCCTTTCTCTTTAAATGGCAGCTACTTATCAGTAGACAGTGGGAAAAAGTCAAGGCTTTTCCCCTCAGTTTAAGATATGGGTATTTAATTCCTTCCCTTCCATAAGTTTACAGCCAAATGGCAAGCTACTACATTATTTTTAGAAGGGAAAAATTCACTGAAATGCACATGGGAGCTGGAATAGAAGAATCTTAAACATCTTTAATCCTAAAGTCTGAAGAAAGGAATATCCAGAGGGTACAGCAAGCCTTCCAGATCAGGAAAGATAGAAGGACAAGACTAAATGATTCAAAAGCCTGAAACTTCTCATCCTAGGATTCATTCTTTTTTCTCTCCAGACCACAAGGTTGTAGCTGACAAGGTCTCCCAGGTTTACCTTCTCCAAACATTATTCCTTTCAGAATGACAATGGGGCTTATCCCAGCTCTCACTTTCCTAACCCCAAACTCACACTCCAACAAAGCTTGAATAATTATCTTTACTATAAGCCTTTTTTTTAAAGAAACAAAATTCCTTCCTTTTAGAGGTATTTTAAATACTTCAGAGAGAGGTTTTATTAGCTGAAAAGGAGATTCCACCTCTGTGATCTATGGATATGGCAATTTTGTTCTCTTGATTTTTCTGATGTAAAAATATTGGATTTTGTTGAGGAGGAAAAGCTCTCCAAGGGTTAATATATTGTTGCAAAATGATTTCAGAGTTCATTTATTAAGCTCTTACTGTGTACCAGGTACTAAGTGCAACAGATTCAAAGAAAGGCAAAAATAATCCCTTCCCTGAAGGAGCTCACATTCTAATTGGAAAGACTGTGCAAATAATTATGTACAAGCAAGATATATGGAAGGTAAATGGAAGTAATGTTAGAGGAAAAATGCTAGCATTAAGGGAGACTGTGAAGGGTATTTTACAGAAGACTCAAGCTAGGTTTAGAAAGAAGTCAGGAGGTGGAGACAAGGAGAGAAAGCATCTCAGGCATGGGGGACAGTCAATGAAAAGGCACCAAGTCAGGAGATGGAAGAGCAAAGGAATCCAGAAAGCAAAAAAAAAAAAAATGGTGGTCCAGTATACAGAATTGCAGTCCCTGAGTCAGAAAGACTCCTGTTAACTGAGTTCAAATCCAGCCTCAGATACTTACTAGCTGTGTGAACCTGGGTAAGTCACTTAACCCTGTTTGCCTCAATTTTTCTCATCTATAAAATGAACTGGAGAAAGAAATGGCAAACTACTCCAGTATCTTTGCCAAGAAAACCCCAAAAGGGTCACAAAGAGTTGGACAGAACTGAAAAATTACTCAACAACAAACACCTAGCTGAACCAAAGATATGATATGCTTAAGCCCTGTCTGTATATTAAGATTCACTTTAGCTTTCTTTAGAGAGTTTTCAGACTGCAAAGGAAAGAAGGGAAAGGAACAAATGATTTTTAAGCTTCTATTATGTGCCAGGCATGGTGCTAAGCATTTTACAGATATTATTGCATTTGATCCTACAAGGAAAATAGTGTTAATGGTAGTTGTAAAGTATCACAAGCATTTACTATAAATGCTTGGTTAAAACACCAGACTTTCCTCCAGTTATCAAAAAGACCTTCTAAGAGGGCAAGGTCACATACTACTAGAATATCTCCCAGCTAAGAGTCAGTAAACTTGGATTCTAATCTGAACTCTCTCACAGTTCTTCAGGCTTGCTGGTTGACTGACTGATTTGATTGATCACATTTGAAGCTCATAATCATGCTTTGAGGTACATGTGACAGATTTCATCATCCCTATTTTACAGAGAAAGAAACTGAAGTTCAGAGAATTTGATTTGCTTGTGGTCATACAACTATTAAAAAATGTCAGAATCTGAACCCATTCTTCTCCAACTCCAAGCTTAGCACTATGCCTATCATGCCAATGCTCCTCAAAATGGAAACACTCTATGAAGTACCTATGTCATAGGGTTATTAAACAGAAAGACCTGCGAAAAGTTAAAAAAAAAACTTGCAAAGTGTTATTGTTATCTATCATTATCTGGAACACAGGACTATGATAATTATATATTTGAACTTAACTTCATTTTTTCTTTTAAATTTATTTATTTATAGCTTACATCATTCAGTTCCACAAGTTTTTGAGTTCCAAATTTTCTCTCCCTCGTTCTCCTCCTCCCTGCCACCATAGCAAGCAATCCTATATAGGTTCTACATATACCTTCACATTAAACATATTTTTACAATAGTCAAGTTGTTAAGAAGAATTATAACCAATGGAATGGACCATGAGAGAGAAGAAACAAAACGAAACAAAAAAGAGAGAGAGAGCAAATAGTTCATTTCAATCTGCATTCAGACTCTGTAATTCTTTCTCTGGATGTAGATAGCCTATTCCATCATGAGTCTTTTGGAGGTGTCTTAGAACCTTGCATTGCTGAGAAGAGCCAAGTCTATCAAAGTTAGTCATCACAAATACAATGTGTCTGTAATTGTGTATAATATTCTCCTGGTTTTGCTCCCCTCACTCAGCATCAGTTCATATAAGTCTTTGCAAGTAATTATGAAGTCCGTCTGCTCCTCATTTCTTATAGCACAATAATATTCCATTACATTCACATACCACAACTTGTTTAGCCATTCCCCAGTTGATGGGCAGTCCCTTGATTTCCAATTCTTTATCACCAGAAAAAGAGCTGCTATAAGTATTTTTGTACATATGGGTCCTTTTCCCACTGGTATGATCTCTTTGGGATATAGCCCTACAAGTGGTATTGCTGGGTCAAAGGAACTTCATCATTCTTTAAGTGCCCTCTATGGTATTGTGCTCAGTGCTGGACTGGGGATAGAATAAAATACAGTCTCTGTGCTCAGAAGCAAGTTCACAAGCTACCCCTCAAAGCTATATCATTAATGAATTACCAATTTCAAAGAATAAGTATAACATAGATTTAATACTAAAAAATGTATAACAACATGTATCAAGTGCCTGCTGCTTGCAAGATACTGAGCTAGGTTCCAGTGTATAAAACTAAACAGTCCATATATATGCATGTCTTCTCCATTAGATTGTAAGCCCCTAAAGGTCAGGGATTGTTTTCATCTTTCTCCTTATTCTCAGACCTTAGCATAGCTCCAGACATAGTGGGTGCTAAACAAGTTTCTGGACTGACTGACTTTCTACTACTGGATGACAGAATAAATATCTAGATAAAAAAAGTAATATGAGATGAGGTAGAAGGAGGAACTAACCTATTAGGGAGGAGAGGGGCCTCAGGAAAGGCTTCATAAAGAGAATGTACCAGAGTTGAGCCATTAAGGCAAAGATTTTGCTTATGTTGAATCAATCTTATGAATCAGAAGTTACTTTGGGAATTCTCAGTGCCTCTGGCTAATCACTCTGAATATCATTGTTTTAGGGCTTAATTTATAGCACCTGGATAAGCATCTGGCCAAAATCTACCCAGTGAGCGGAGTGAACAGCCCTTCCCACCTCTGACATCTGATCAATAGTGCAAATGTCATTATATCCCCTTGGCAGGAAGGTCACTCTTCATACCCACTTACAGGTCTGTGATTCTACTCGTATTTGGTGATATCTACAAAAATATGCTTCCTGTACCTGGCTGTTCCTAGTAAGGATGAGATATGGCTACACTTGGAACCTTCCCACCACCTCTACATGGCAAATCCTTGGGGAGTATATAGAGTAGCAACATGGTTACATGGTTCCTCATCTGTGAACAGATAGTTAGCCATGGTATGATCATCTCATCTCTGTCTTTTTAACTTCCTTCTTGGGTATGTTTCTGATCCCTGATTCTTGGTCTCTACTTAGGACTTTGTGGTATTTTAATTGGGGGTGGGGCAGGCAGGCTGTGGTGTGGTCCCTTTTCCCAAGGATTTTTTAGGCTGGTGGTGGCCTTGCCTGTGGGATGGTCTCTTGGCTGACAGCCTAGGTCTACATGGCCTTGGAAAAATTTGTTATCTTATATAGGATGGGGCCAAGCAAGAAAAAGCTTTACAGATGTGTACATATATTTCTTTTACTGGAGAAACTGTGGTATGGAGGAAATCTTCCAAGTAGGAAGGAAGAGGGGTTGCTTTTGTGGCTGCTTCAGACACACCATAGCTTTTTAAAATTTCCAGGTAGGGTGAAGTGTGTCAATAGAAGTAATATAGAAATATTATAGGAATCCTGAAAGAGAGGTTCTTGAAAAGGGGTGCTCACCTGTGTGTGAGTTATTCAAATCTTCCAGGACTCGGGTCCTTTTAATAATCTCCACTGGGGCCAATCAGCCAAACCCAATATAACCAATTATGTCTACATTTGTCAATGCAGAAAGTTCCAACTAATAGAGCTCTGATTGTCAGAATGCTATTGGAAAAACCATTGCTATATTTATACAAAAATCAAACAATTAATGGATATTTATTAAGCACCTACTATGTGCCAAGTACTAACAACACTATAAAAATAAAGAATTATGAAAGAGTTAAGAACTCTGAACTATGAAATGAGTAATTATAATTCCAGAGAACCTATGATGAAGGATGTTACCTACTGAGAGAGAACTGAAAGACTCTGGGTGCACTTTGAGACACTTTTTTGGACATGACCAACGTGGGAATTTGCTTAGCTTTGTGGAAACATGTTAAAAACCTCCTATTAGGAAAACTGAGAATACAATATCAAGAAGTAATATTTCTCTGTGCCTAGAGCAGTTTCAAAACTTTTTCTTTTAGTAAAATGAATGGAACAAAAGCTAAGGCCTTTCTTGAGGAAATGGATTAAGAGTGAAAACCAAATTTAATTCTTATCTAGTTAAGAACCTTGACTCCCAGAGTCCTCTTTTGTATTCAAGGTTATGATATTGATCTCAGGGAAGCAACCTATTTTCAATCTTTGAGGGGAGGGGTCCAGGAAGGAACTGGGTAGTGACTCTTTTGGAATGTTAACCCCAAATTGTATTTTAATATATTATGATTTATTTTGTTAAAGATTCCTACAAATGTTACCTCAAATTATCTTGGGGCAGAGAGATCTGTCAGAGGGTATGAATGTTCCAGTTTGGACATCTCCCTCTCCTCTCTCTCTCTCTCTCTCTCTCTCTCTCTCTCTCTCTCTCTCTCTC
>NW_027185810.1:3079536-3085472 GCF_028583685.1 Petaurus breviceps papuanus
CTCTCTCTCTCTCTCTCTCTCTCTCTCTCTCTCTCTCTCTCTCTCTCTCTCTCTCTCTCTGTCTGTCTTTCTCTCTGTCTGTCTGTCTGTCTCTCTCTCTGTTTCTCGCTCTCTCTCTCTCTCTCTCTTGGCTAGAAATGCTTAAATATATAGCAATGTTAAATAAAATTGTTTCTGGCGAAGTTGTGACTAAAACATAGAGTATGGTATTAATATTTTGTCTTTGATAGCTTGATTATAAATAATTATCTAAGAGGGCTGACTTTGTTTTTCTTTCTTTTTTCCTCAATGGGGGAGATGTGAGAGGGAAAGATAATAGATTTTTTAAGTGAAAAAAGTGAAAGATAAACCACTATTATCATGTCTCCTCCTTACTGTGTCCTAAGTGGCTGCCCTACTCACAGAAAGTTGACTCAATGTCATCCATGGAAAGAAGACTTAGAAATATATTTTGCCTATCTCACCCAAAGGAGGAATGTTGATAGTCTACTATATTGATGGTACATTCTATTTGAGGTGATATAAAAATTAATCTCAAACAAGATGTAGTCTCTTTCCTCCAACATACCTCAATATTCTAAAAACACCAGACAACTCTTTGATCCAGCAATACCACTACTAGGTCTGTAAAGAGATTATAAAAAAAAGGAAAAGGACTTACATGTGCAAAAATACTTATAGAAATCCTTTTTGTGGTGGCCAAATATCGGAAATTGAGAGGCTACCCATCAATTAGGGAATGGCTGAACAGTTATGGTATGTGAATGTCATGGAATACTATTATACAATAAGAAATGATTAACAGGCAGATTTCAGAAAATCCTGGAAAGACTTGTACGAACTGATGCAACATGAAATGAGCAGAACCAGGAAAACAAAGTATTAGCAACATTGTGTTATGATCAACTATGAATGACTTAACTCTTTTTAGTAACACAATCATTCAAGACAAGTACAAAGGACTCATAAAGGAAAATGCTATTCACATCCAGATAAAGAACTGATGGATGCTGAATGCAGATTGAAGCATATTTTTTTCATTTACTTTATTCTTTCTCGTGTTTTTTTTTCCTTTTGATCTATTTGTTCTTTCACAACTATAACTAATATGGAAATATTTTCTACATGATAGCACATGTACAAACTATATCAAATTGCCTACCATTTTCAGTAGAGGGGAGGGGAGAGAGAGAGGTAGAAAAATTTGGAATTAAAAATCTTGTAAAAGTGAATGCTAAAAATTTGCTAGACATAATTGGGGGGCGGGGAGAAATAAAATACTATTATGCTAAAAAATATATAAGAATAAAAACACCAGGCAACATGAATGGCTATCATGTTTTGCCATTAGAATGGGAATCAGAAGACCTGGATTCTAGTTCTGGTTCTTCTACAAATAGCTTTATGACTGGCAAGTCTTATTGAAGGACTACAAAAAATAAAGAAACAAACTCTAATCCACTAAATGATCAACCAAGACTCCAGAGATCTGATCAAGGACAATGCCCATCTCCTGACCAAGAGATAACCACTAATATGCAGGTTAAGAAATGCATTTTTGAGATGTGACCAATATGGGAATTTGTTTTTGTTTATGCTTATGATATGAAAGGTATTCTGTCTTTTTTTCCCCTTTATTTGTTCTTTCCTTTCTTCCTTTTTTTCTGTGAATGGGGTGAAGTAGGAAAGAGGGAGAAAAAAATGAATGCTACATAATTGTTAGTTATTTTTCTGTATTTTTTTTTCTCTTTCTTTTAAAATATTTGTTTAAAAAGGATGATTTGCTGGGTAGGGAAGGAGGAAGAATACATTAACAAAACAAATAGGAGATAAAAACAAAAGATACCAATAAAAGATTACATTAAAATAAAGAAATTGGATTATAACAGGAATAGTCATCTTTTTAGATGCCTCTCTATTGCCCCAGATAGCTGATATTAGTTCCCCTCAACCAAATACTATCCCAGAAGTCTGTTTCTCTTACTCCCAGAAAGTCTATTCCTCTTAATTCCAACTTCCCTATTAATGTCAAGAGCCATCTTCCCAGTCAACCAGGCTTACAGCCTAGGTATCAGCCAGGACTCTCTCTTTCTCTCTCATCTCCTCTATCCTATCAATTGTTGATTTTATCTTGGCAACATCTCTCATATATGCCCCCTTCTCTTATTCTGACCCTATCAGCACCACCCTGGTACAGGCCCCCATTATCTCACATCTGGACTATTACAAGAGTCTGCTGGTTGTTCTCCCTTCCTCAAGTCTCTCCCTGTTGGGATCCATTCTCACTTGTTGTAATGCCAAGCAGAGGCAACTTCCAAGGTTTGGAATACCAGTAGAGTAACTCTCTATTTTATTCAGTGACAAATTAAGGCAAAACATTCACAGAACAGAGAAAATCAAAATACAGCATTTACCAAGTGTGATTCAATAATTTCCAAGTACTACTTCACCCCTGGAAAGTACATTCATTTAGTCAATCACAAAGTTTCTCTTCTCAAATGGAGATTAGTTTCTAATCATAAACAAAGTATGTTCATTTGGTCAGTCACAGAGCACAAAAAACTCAGAAGTTTCCCACAAATGGATCACAACTGAATTACAATTATCATCAGTTAATGCCAAGCACCTTCTCAAAAGGGGCAGTGGAGAGCACAAAGGCCATCTACCCTTGAATTACAACAAGGTTAAGATATCATCACAGCTTTTAATACCCAAAGAGAGGTCTTTTCTTCATCTTGACCCAAGGCAAGTTTTCAGCAATCTCTGTTCCTGGGGAGACAAAGCTTAACAAAGCCACAAAACACATTGCCAGTGTCCTCATCAATTCACTCTCTTTCTGCTCTGCAGAACAGTCTCAGGACCCCTGAAAACATCAAAAAGACCCTCTTCCAGGATTTCTGTAAACATACAACAAGAAAATCCTTCTTCAGGGCTTCTGAACCAACAGCAAGCTTCCAGGACCTCTGCAACAACAGCACTGTCCTTTACCAGCAGATGAATCTGGCAAAACAATATCAAAATAGACAGACAAAATGCCAGCATTACAGTCATGTCTCCTCAGTCACTGGCAGCTCTCAAAAGTCCTGGGCAGCTCCAACTGGCCCTCAGCAATTCTCTCTTTCCCTGCCTCCATGATGCTGCTCCCAAAAGTTCTTCTGCCTTGCTCTGCTTGTGCCTTCTCTCTTCTTGGGCCTCTCTCTAAATCCACAGCACCAGCTCCTTCCAGTTCATCTCTCTCTTTTCACATCAACAAGTCCATCCCATAAGTGGGATTCATTCAACACTCAACCCGAAAACCAAGCCAATACAGGGGGATCTTTAAATTCTATTACTATTACACTTGTCTATGTCAGCCCCCACTACCATCCAATCAACTCCAATAGCTCCCTATTGCCTCTAGAATCAAATAGAACATCAAGCCCTCTACAAACTGACCCCTTCCCACCTTTCAAGTCTTATTACAGTTTTTGCCACCTCTCCCCCCAGACTCTGTGATCCTGTAACAGTGTTGCTCCAATAGGACATTTCATCTTCCCATTCTGAGTGGAGCCTTTTCACTGGCTGGGCCCAATGCCTGGAACTCTTTTCCTCTTCATCTTCTCCTCCTGGCTTCCTTCAAGTCTCAGCTAAAGTTCCACTTTCTGCAGGAGGCCCTTTCCTAATCCTCCTTAATTCTAGTGCTTTTTCTCTGTTCATTATCTCTAATTTATCCTGTTAGTATCTTGCTTATACAAAGCATTATAGTTTGTTTGTATAGTTTCCTTTACATTGTTTCCTGTATATTGTTAGTTTATTGTTTCCTCCATTAGACTGTAAGCTCCCAGATAACAAGGGACTGTTTGTATCCTCAGTGCTTAGCACTGAGTGCCTGGCACATAATAAAGTCTAGTTGACTGACAGTAGCTTTGGAAATTACTGATAAGGCCTGGTAGGAAAGTGCTACCTTCATTTCCAGGTGTGGGATGAGATATCTAATTATTATTTTCAGAGAAGATGGGGACTGAGTGGGAGAAAAGGATATAGGGGTATACACCATTTGCTGCAGCCCTCTGAAAGCCAGGGCAGCAGGCCTTCCTAGTTGGCTGTGAGGTGCTAGGCTGCTGAGGTGGCAATAATGACAGAGTAGAAAGTCCAGTTAGCTAGCCAGGTCCCAACCCAACTCAAGTGTGTTCAACTCTAACCCTAGCCAAAGCAAAGCCAAGGGTTGGATGCCTTGGCCTGCCCTTAAACCCTATTGTGCAAGCTTTCTAAACCTTAAAGATGTGGGGAGGTCAGTCTGACCTGTTTCCTCTGACACATTGTCCTAGTCACCAGCCCAGGGAAAGGGCTCTTTTTTTGAAATCCAAGGTGAATAAATACATCAAGGCTGAAGTAAAATTTAGCTCCTGTCCTTAAAGAACAAATGTCTGTTCAGGAAGCATTTTATTTCATGAAGCCAATCCAGGACACCATGGAATCTGAATGCATGTGATTCCAGTCAGGCAGGTCTGTCAGGAAGCCCTACCTCTTGGATTAAGGGCTACCCAGAAAAACAAACTTGTAGCCAACTGAATGTGGCTCTCTGGTCTTCCTTTAACTGCAGCCAGAGACTGACAAGAATGGAATGCTGGGTGGAAATGACCTAAATTACCTCACCTTAATTTTTGTAACTTAAAATCCAAAGTGAATCTGTTTGCTTATCAATCCCTTAAGGTATTGGCCAACTTTCAGTCATATAAATAGATATATAAATGGGGAAGGGGTGAGGAAAAAGAGGTTTGGAGGAAACTGATCTCTTTTTCCTGGGCCCCAAAAGACTTTTTTAAAGGAAATATCACTTGCAAAAACCAAAGTAACCAACTTATTTCCAAAAATTAACTTATCATTGACATACTTCACCCCTCCACTTCTACCCCCTTGCCTGAGAAAATGGGCTCTCTCTTTCTGTAAAGAGTGATATCATGTTCCCATCTATATAGGTTTAACATATTGAAATTATTACTAATTCCATAGTCTCTTAAATCTTTTACATTTAATGAGTCATGAAGTCCTGTCCTGTCTTTTTCTTTCTTAAAGAAATGTTCTTAATGTCTTTTGTTTGTACATCAGGCATGCCCAGATATCACCCCTACCCTTCCAAATGAACCTTTTCTCGTAACAAAGAAAAAGTCAAGCAAAATCAGTTGTTAAGAGTCCATGCCTAGGCATGTAAATAACTTTTAGCACTGGTAGTCCCCTCATCTCTCCTCCAAAAGGAGGGAAATATTTTCTCATCTCTTTTGGTGTCCATTCTTCCTTTAGAATGTCTCACATCTATCCCTTACTTTCAATTTCCATTGCCACCTACCCTCTTTCAGGAATTTTCCAGAAATATTCCCTAATTATATTACTTTTTTAAAGCCCCTTCCCTAGCCAAGTATAACTGCTACTAGGTCATCTAGACACCAAATTATGGAACAGGTAGAAGCAAATTTAAGGTTCAGTGGTGAGTCATAGAGGTCATCTGACCCTATTACAACCTAAGTACCACTCCATCACCAATCAGCCAAGGATTACAGCAACATTTTCCTGTCTGGTTTCTTTGCCTCCATTCTTTCCCTTTCCAATTCATCCTTTGCACTGCTGCAAGAGAAGTGTTTCTTTTATCAAAACATCCTCATGCTCAAACATTATTCAGTGGATTCCCAAACAGGATCAAGTCCACACTCTTTTGCCTAGAATCCAAGGAGTTCTGAGAGGATACTGCTTTTTGGCTTCAGTATTCTTCCTTGACAGGAAGAGGCTCACATTCTATTTTATACTTCCTGTTGTCTTCTTCCCTCCCTTCCTCTATCCTCCCTCTCTCCTTTTTTCCTTTATTCCTCCCTCCCTTCTCTCCCTTCCTTTCTTTGTTCCTTCTTCATTACTTCTTTCTCTCTCTCTCTCTCTCTCTCTCTCTCTCTCTCTCTCTCTCTCTC
>NW_027185810.1:3085482-3109732 GCF_028583685.1 Petaurus breviceps papuanus
TCTCTCTCTCTCTCTCTCTCTCTCTCTCTCTCTCTCTCTCTCTCTCCCTCTATCCCTCCCTTTCTCTTCTTTCTTCTTTTCCCTCTTTCCTTCTTTTCTTCCTCCCTCCCTTCTTCTTTCCCTTCCTTGTTGGTGTTTCAAACTCAACCATATCTAAAACAAAACTTATTATCTTCTCCTCTAAATCTGACCCTTCTCCAAATTTCCCTATTTCTGCTGAGGACACCATTATCCGAGTCATTCAGGTTTGTTCTTAACTTTTCCTTCTCCCTCTTGCCACCCAGGGGCAGCTTGGTGGCACAATGGAGAGAGTGCTGGGTCTAGAGTCAGGAAAACCTGAGTTCAAATCCAGCTCAGACACATTACACATTACAGTTGTGTAACCCTGGGCAAGCCCCAGTTTCCTCAACTATAAAATGGAGATAATAACATCTACCTCCCAGGGTTTTTGTGAGGATAAAATGAGATAATAATTGAAAGGCACTTTGTACAGTATCAGGCACATACTTAGCACTATATATATTAGCTATTGTTAGTATCAATAAAAATTAATTGCCAAGTCTTGTTGATTCTGCTTCTGTTACATTTCTTGGACCTGCCTCCACTCTATTCACACAGTCAACAAGATAATTCGAGTCCTTACCACCTCTCTCCTGGACTACTGCAAAGGCCTCCTAATTAGTCTCCCTGATAGAGTCCCTTTCCACCCCTTCCTCCAATCTGTTCTCTGCATCATTGCCAGACTTACCTACCTAAAGCACAGCTCTAATGTCATGATTCCCTTGATCAAAGTTCTGGAATGTTTTCTACTGCCTACCGAATTAGATCCAAACTCCCCACAAGGCCCACCACAATACAACTGAAACTCTCTTGTGAACTTTGTCTCATACTATATACATTTCTATATACATTTCTCCAACAAGAAATAAATCACTTATTTTTCTCTGGGCATGCCCCTCTCTTGTTCCTTGACTATCACTTCCTCTTCTCTAGAATATATTTTCTCCCACAATCTGTCAAAATGATAGTCATCCTTAATGCTTATATCCAGTGCCATCTCCTTCAGCATGAAGCATGTGAATCTTCCCAGCCCTTCCTTATACCTTGTGACATTTGACACATTCTACTTTTTATCACAGTGGTTATTTATGTCCATTGTACACAAAAGTTTCCCCTAGATGGTGAGCTTTTTGGAGGCAGGGACTACATTTTATTAATCTTTCAACTCCCTGAGACTCCTAGACAGTTACAAAAGATAAGGGTGTCTATTAAATAGAAGTCCTCCCTGATTTCTCCAGCCCACACTGATCACCCTCTTCTCTCTTCTCTTATTGTACTTTCTGTTGTATCAATCATCGAAGCACTTACTCGTTGCCCTGCATGTTCACTGTATATTACTTATATAGATAAGGTAATGAAAAACGTAATTAATATTAATAATCATATTAATTCAAGGCTTAGGTCGACTGGCGGGAAACAGCACCAATGGTAGGTGGTCTTACTTCAGTACAAGTAAATTTGCCATCTCCTCCCACCTAGACCCTGCCCCCACCTCCAACCTTGACAGGATCAGTCTTATATTAAAAGAATCCTCCAAGGGATCTGTCCATCATGGTTCACTCCATTCACTCATTCAATCAATCCCCTTCCAGGATCTGCATTAGTTTAGACATGATCCAGTGGCACTTTTAAGGGAATTTTTCATACTTGCTAGTGGAAAAAGATGGCTTTGGCATCAACCAAGTGATGTCATGGGACCCATAGGTGAGTAATTGGCCCTAATGACTTGGAAATGAGTTTGAATTCACTTTGGGTAGGTAGGCTGTATAAATATATACTGTATAATTGCATGCTCGTGCTTTTGGTGGGGAAGGGGTGAAGGGGAGGAGGGAGTATTGTTGTGAGCCACCCTACACAGCTGGTGCTATTCCCCACTCTCTTCTGCTCCCCAGGCTGAATGACATTATGTTAAAGGAACTGCTGAAGCACAGACAATGAGCTAAGAAAGTGGCAATTCACAGCCTATTAACCTTGGATTTTTTGGAAGTTGTGCCACTCCCATAATTCCCCTTTGCAGCTGGCTTTAAAAATCACAGCTTCTCTAAACGTCCTTACTGATGGAGATTGAGGATTTTGATTTGGGTTAAGAACAGCAAAAAAAAAAAATTAAAAAAAAAATAGGAGAACCTCTGGGCTGTTCAGGGAAGGCACTCTCAATCTCAGAAAGAATTCATTTTCCTCATTCTCTTCACTCTCTTACATGCTCTGTTGGGAAGGACAACCAGTCCTATCCCAACCATCATCTCCATTTGGATCATTTCCAAATCTACTTCTCTAGCCACAATCTCACTCCCAGGCTCTGGGAGGGTTTTTCTAACTGATTGTGAAGAAATGGTCCTTCCCTTTAACATGAGTGGTGATTTCATGTGGGTATGACAATCAAGTGGTGTCTGAATGTACATTCAGTGGATCTACTGGGTTGTAAATTTCTCTAATTTTCCTACTGTGGGGGAGGGGCATGACTCTGATGGAAATCACTCCAAGGAAAAGGGGAGGAGCCATACTAATATGGATGATTCCTAGGATAATCTTTCAAAGAATGTAGCCTCATGGCAGTCAGAAGCACTGGTCCCAGAAGCTAGTGAGAGGGACCTTTCAGTCCTATCACTTCTATCCCTTTAGTGTTTCTCACATCTATCTCCTCTGTTCCATTCCAATGGCCACTTTTAATTCAGGCCCTCTATTCCCTTACCTGTATTATCATATTAGCCTCCTAAATCTCTAGTCCATCCCTCTTTCAGTTCATCATACACAATGATGCCAGAGTAACTTTTTAATGTCCAACTATGATCAAGTAACCCCCTTCTTCATAAGATTTCAACGGTTCCTCACTGCCTACAAAATGAAACTCAGAATTTTTAGCATGACATTCAAGCTGCTTCATGGTTCAACCCCAACCTGTCTCTCCAGTCTTATTTCACATTATTTCCCTTTCTGCTGTGTAGTCAAACCAAACTAATACCTGTTGCTCATAGATGCTTAGTACTTTTCCAACTCCATACCTTTTGTTCATACTTCTCCCTCTTCTAGGAATACTCTACCCAATCTTCAAGGCCTAGTTCAAATATTATTTCCTCCAAAAAGTCTCTACCTTCTACAAGGGCTTCTTCCATCATTAAGCACAGTGCCTGGCATATGGCATGGACTTAATAAATGTTTATTGATTTATTGATTGTTCCCACGATGCTTTGTGCCACTAAAGTAGTGCTTTTCGTATTCTGTCTTTGTTATAATGATTTGTATATATGTCATCTCTCTTGCTGTATTATAAATGTTTTATTTATGCTCAAGGGTCATTCTTGATCATCTTTGTATCATAAGATTATGGACTTGGAGCCAGAATGGATCTTAGGCCCCACTCTGGTCATGTGAGGAAACTGAGGCCTAAATGAAATGAAGGGACTTTCCTAAAGTCATATGCCTAGAAAGCAGTGGAACTGGGATTCGAACTGGGGTCCTCTGACTTCAAAACAAGCATGTATTACTCAGAACCATGTTGTTGCATTGAATGGACTTGAATTAATTTATGATCCTGATATTAGAGAAGGTTATATTTAACTCCTCAGAGTCCACAAGACAGGATACAAGTATAAAAGTCAAGTATAATCTTTGTCTAGTAGACTCTCTAATTCTGAAAAGCTATTCTGAGGTTGAATAAAAATAAAAAACAAAACCAAAAAAAAGCAACTATTGACTTACCCAAAATATATGAAATTAGAAAAATACAGAATAAAGTCATAACCTATAGAGAAGATTTAAGCTGGCTGTGCCTTATTTTAGCACAATATTGCCCTCTCCCTCCCTTCCATTCCACCAAGAACTTGGAGGTAGCAGCCCTGAGTTTTGGTCAGCCTTTGTTGCTTGCTAGCAGGGAGACTTTGGGCACATGGTTCAATCCCTTTCAGAGTCTATGTCTTCTACACAAAGGGGATAATGATAATACCAACTATCTTTTGTGAAGATTAAATTTGATGATATCTGTATGTGCAAGGATTTTGTAACTGTAAAGTACTATATAAAATGTCATTCAAGTCATCATTTTCAGACTTTTTCATATACCCCAGTGCCATAAGAACTATGGATCTCATCAGCAGGACATTAGCAATGGAACCTGGGGAAGAATATTTTAAAAGGGAGTTAATTATCACTTCCCTTCATGATCCCTCTCCCAAAATTAATTATTTCAGGTTTCCCAAAGGTTGCTAGCAGTAGTCTGGGCTGGCTTCCTAGAACTAGGTCTTTGACATTCTGTTGGTTGACTAATCATCTCCCTGCTTCTCCCTAGAACCCTTGAAACACTGAGTCATCTAGTATAGAATAATAAAAATGATAAAAATAATAATGGCTAACATTTATATAGTGTTTACTAAGTAGTAGGCACTGTATTAAGTACTTGACAAATATTTCATTTGATCCTCAACAACCTTGAGAGGTAGGAGCTATTATTTCCCCCATTTTACAGATGAGGAAACTGAAGTAAACAGAGGTTAAGTGACTTGCCCAAGGTTATATAGTTAGTTTCTGAGGCCATATTGGAATTCAGGTCTTCTTAACTCCAAGACCAATATTCTATCTACTGTGCTACCTATCTACTCCTTTATAGAAGTTTTTTCCTCCAGGACAAAGGCAAAACTTCCAGTTAACTTCTATGTGAATGGAAGATTGGAGGGAGGTTCCAGAGGAGATGAGAAGGAAGGACAAAAACATTTTAGACTGGTTTTTAGCTTTCTACAGAAGAATTTGACTGTTTTACCTCCCAAATCCACCCATTCTTCCCATTTCAAAGTCTACAGATCAGATAGCAATGAATATCAATAGCATGAGGAATTAGAGTGCTAGGACTGGGCATTATTACTTCTTTTATTGAAATTCTTTCTTTTTCCCCATATAATTTACTTTAGGTCTCTGCTGACTTATGAGCATGCCTATTGTTCAACTACCTGTTGAAACATCATTTCATACATCAATATATGTAATTTTGTCATGAGGTAATTTATAAGTCAAAGGAGAAAGGCATATGCTCCCTTAAACTCCCTTTAGCTCAGTTTTTAGGTAACCTTATACAGGTTTCCAGTTCCCTGGAGGCAATACCAGTTTAGGAGAGAAATCAGTCTTTTTGTTTATCCCTTTGGAGCCCTGGTATTAACTTTCCAAGGAGATAGAGATGGTAGAAAGCTAATTTTAAATACTGTAATAATGTTTATTAAAAAATTTTTTTCAGTCTAAGAAACATTTTTTCCTCTTCATTTCACAGACAATAAAGATATGAGTAGGGAAGAAGAGGCTCTTTCTCTGCTTGGAGGTCTGTTTAGATTGTAGTTCATTTGAAAGACCCTTCCTGTAAACTTTTGTTGTAGCAGTCTTGAGGTTAAAAGAAAACTGGAATCAGAAGACCTGGGTTCTAGAGCCAAATTGATGATGGTTCTATCATTAAGTGGTTGTATGAACTCTGAGAAGTAACTACTCAATAATACTTTAGTTTTATCTATCATTGAATCATAGATTTAGAGCTGCAAAGGACCTCAGAGGGAATCTAATCCAGTTCCCTTATTTTACAATTGAGGAAACTGCTTAAGTGGTAACAAGGTAGTAAGAGCTAGTTCTGGGATTTGAACTCAGGTTCTTAACACAACTCTACAATACACCATGCTAAGCATCTGTCAAATGATAGCGGTAGTAAAGGTTCCCAGACATCACCAGACTGTTTCGAGAGTTATAA
Organism: Petaurus breviceps papuanus; assembly: GCF_028583685.1. NCBI lineage: Eukaryota > Metazoa > Chordata > Mammalia > Diprotodontia > Petauridae > Petaurus > Petaurus breviceps. The sequence continues at coordinate 3,091,262 of NW_027185810.1, forward strand.
GATAATATATGTGAACATATATTTTATAAAGTGTAGTACACATGTGTGTTGTTATTACTACTGTGAATAAGAAGCTCAAGTCATTTGTTTAGGGGCTTGCCTACTACTTTATGTGGTTATGATTATATGTTGTGGAAATTCATGTTGTTGTTTGCCCTTTGTACTCAAAGGGTACTAATGACATCAGAAGGGTGATGCCATGACTTGCCAATGAACTGGATTTAAGTGAGGTAGGACTGTACAAAGTCATCAGTATCACTTTCACCTCTAGGGACAGCTGGGGCTAGTGGTGAGATATAGATCAGGAAAACTGGAGATGGCCCCCATGTTGTGCCAAAGGAGAGGAGCAAAAGAGTTCTGGGGTATCCTGAGACACATCTTCCCTCTCTAGTCTGACTTCTCTGAGAGTCCTGAATGTGGAGAAAGGAGATTAACACATTGAGGCAGATAGATGGGCCTTTGCATTCTTTGTTCCCTCCTTACAGTTTTGTGCGTATCAAATTCACAGTGAGATCTTCACAACTTCGGGTGTTTTCCACACCACTATTTTTTTAATGGTGGGATTTACTTTGAGTATAGCAGTTAAATATATAATTTTATGAGATTGACAGAGAGCTGATCCTGAAGTCAAGGAGACCTAAGCTAAAGTCTCTGCTCTAACACATTCTCACTGTGTGACTATAGATGAATCATCTAACAAGGGGTGGGGAACCTGCTGCCTCAAGGCCACCTGTGGCTCTCTAGGTCTTCAAATGTAGCCCTTTCTACTGAATTCATTTGGATTCAGGTTTACTGCAGGCAGCAGGTTCCTCACCCCTGATAACCTCTCAGTCCTCTAGACATCTATCTAAGACTATTAACTGCAGATAAGATGCCAACTTGAATTACTAGAGAGTTTCTTGACTTGAAAGTTCCCTATACCAATGATATCACAGGTCCAAGTCCCATCTTTATATTTATGCATATATACATTTTTAAAAGTTCTGTTAATACCTGAGCAATAATGTCCCTAGAGACATCATTGCTATGTCATTAAGATATATAGAAGGGGCTGAAATGAATTGTTTTCATTTACAAAACACTTTGAATTACTGAGTCATTGAAACATAGCTGGAAGGAAACTCAGAGGTTATTGTGTCTAAGCTCCTAAGCTCTACCCAAATCATGAGGGTATATATCCAAGCAGGATTTTTGTTAAGTGTTAGGCCCCAAAATGTTTCCTGAGGAATGCAACTCAAATTTCTTATGAGAATCAGTGGGAAAATGGAATTCTACACATAGATTTTTACTTCACAAATAATCGTTGAAGTAAAAATCTGTTCTATCAAGGGCTAGGGTCAACGATTTATGATTTCCTGGGTATGGGAGCTTCCTCTGCCCATACAGACGGAGACTCTCTCTACTAAGGAAATCTTTAGAGGGTTGCCTAAGGATCAAAGTGGCTAAGTGACTTGTTCATGGTTACATCTCTAATAAAATTCAGTACTTGAACCTAGGCCTTCAAGAGAACAGGTCTGGCTATTCAGTAAATTAGAATGCCTCTCTTTTTTGATATTACTAATATCAGGAAATATCAGCAATAAAAGTTTGCAGCATTTACATATTTGGCCTTTATAGAGATTGATTTATAATTTCATTTTCTCTCTTCTACAACCCCATTCAGTTAGAGTGGAACAGATACTCCTTTCTCCCTCTTACAGATAAGGAAAGTGAGGCACTGAAAAGTGAACTTAGGAAATACACTTTAGAAATAATGGGCCTGTTTTATTTGTATTTGTGTATCCCAATACCTGGTACAGCGACTGGTATGTACTGGGCAATTAATAAATGCTGATTGACTTATAATACTACTTGTTTTAAAAGCTACCTTAATATCATTTTCTGAGAGGTACTAGAAAGAATGATAAATTTATTTTATGTATTTATTTTGGTTTTGCTTTTTGGAGGGAGGAAGTCAAGGCATTTGGGGTTAAGTGACTTGCCCAAGGTTACAAGGCTAGTTTTGTGTTGTGTCTGAGGCCAGATTTGAACTCAGGTCCTCCTGACTCCAGGGCCGGTACTCTATTCAGTGCACCACCTAGCTGCCCCCAATAAACTGATTTTAGCAATAGTCAGAGGAAAGTAGCTTTGGCACTTTCATCTGCTCATTCCTAGAACCCTTGTCTCATTAGTGTCAATCTTCTGTCTGAAGCCCAGCTTATCCCTAGTTCTTTCTTGTTTATATCCCCTCTGCCTCATGGGTGTGGAAGTTCTTCCCTATGGATCAGCTAGTCCAACCCCTAGTGTTTATTTTATACCAGAAACTGGGACTGACCTGCTCAAGGCAGCATAGCTAAGTGGCAGCATAGGTTTTCTCAAAATGACCTTGTGAGATAGGAAATTTAGGAACTATTGTCTTTATTTTACTGATGACAAAGCTGAGATCTCACAAAAAATAAAATAAAATAAAAATTCCATTCCCAGCTCTGGGCCTTTTCTCTGACTGTCCTCTATGCTTGAAATGTTCTCCCTCCTCATTGCTGCCTACTGACTTCCTTTAAGTCCCAACTAAAATCCCACCTTCTAGAGGAAGCCTTCCCTAGCTCCTCTTAATTTCTTCTTCTTTTTTTATTTTTGCTTTTTGGAGAGGGGAAGGTAGGGTAGTTGGGGTTGACTTGCCCAAGGTCACACGGCTAGTAAGTGTTAAGTGTCTGAGGCCAGATTTGAACTCAGGTCCTCCTGACTCCAGGGCCGGTGCTCTATTCACTGTGATACCTAGCCACTCTGTTACTCTAAAAAGAGAGCATGAAGCTACTGTGGCATTCTAAATTATATATTTATTTATATATTATGAAAAATATATAAAGAATTATAATTATAAATTATAAAGAATAACGAAGGTAAAAATTTCCAATCCCACAAAAATGGTATGTTTATATTAAAAAACAACAGAGACAATCTTTTGGATTAGTGCAATTTCAATTTTTTTAATATGAGGGATTCTTAACCTGGTATAAAACCCCTCGAGTGGGGATTCCATGGATAGATTCCAGGGATTCTGTGAACTTTGATGGGAAAAATATTACACATTTTTTTCACTAAGCTCTAACTGAAATTTAGCATTTACTTCAGTTATTTTGAACGTTTATTCTGAGAATGAGTCTTTTGGCTTTACCAGCCTGCCCAAGAGTCATAGGATACATATTGAAAAAAGGGCAAGAATCCTTGGTTTTTACAAGGAAACGGGACAGGGTGGGGCAAGAGATAGGGTATGCTGTATCTTTGGTCACCATGTGATCCTATCTTATATTGTGGTAACCACTAAAAACCAGTGCTAGGTTGCTGTCACCCAATAAAGCTACCAGTAAACAAACCTCTTGGAGAAATCAACTGCCATGAATTCAGGGATAGAACTACTTGTCTTGAACAGGACGCCCAGCCTTGGGCAGAAACTGCAGCCGTGTTTGAGAATTCCTAAAGTTGACAGTTTCCAGACTAGGTAATATGTTTGGCTTTGTCTGATTGAGAATTTAATAATCATTTTTACATTGGAATGTGCAGGCAAGTAGGGGTTTGCCTGATTGAATATGATATAAATTCCAAAATGAATGAAGAATAATGCTGATATCTGACAGTGGTATCTCTGCTTTTAGTATTTTCTTGATATAATCCTCCCTTCCCCCACACCTGCATTCAATGAATGTCCTCATTTGTCCTCTATCCACTCTGGACTATCCATTTGTCTATTCCAAACATATACACTCCTGGTGAGTGTATCTGAGATTGAGAGCCAGACCCTGAGCACATGGTGGGGTGAAAAGAGGCACGGCAGAAATCCCAGGGTCTGGGACCTAGGAAATGAGTCCTGATTCCAGGCATTCTATCCACTGTGCCACTTGGCTGCTCCACCCCTCCCTTTGGACTTGCCCATTCCTAGGACTTCTTCAGTGTCCTCATCTTCCTGAGTTCAAATCTGGCCTCTGACACTTACTAGCTGTGTGATGCTGGGCAAGTCACTTAACTTTGCCTCAGTTTCCTCATCTGTAAAACGAGTTGGAGATGGCAAACCCCTCCAGTATATTTGCTAAGAAAACCCAAAAGGAGTCATGAAGAGTTGGATATGACTGAACAACAACAAAGGGAGGGGGGTTTGGAGAATAAAGGGGTGGAAGAAAGTGAAACAACTCAGACCTATGAGTTTTCACTTCTCTATACAAGAACACGAGAAAATGGGTCTGCAAACATACAACAAAACAGACTCATTTATGGATTTACAGGTCCCATTCTCCTCCCTCAATATTTTTTTTTATTGTAAAATCACCCCCCCCCCCCCTTTTGGGGATGGTGATCTCCTTAAAACTCTAGCTACTTGAGGGCAGGAACTGTTTCAAGCTTTTGTCTTTGTATGCTCCACACATATTAGATGCTTCGTATCTGTTGAATTATGTTGGATGATATGGCCTTAAAAATAGCAATTTGTTCATCTGTTGGCTTAACTGATCTTCACAATAACCCTGTTAGACACTCTATTTTTTCCATTTTTAAAAATGAAGAAACTGCCTGAGTTCAAGTGAGGCCTCAGACACTTAACACACAAAAAACTAGCTGTGTGACCTTGGGCAAGTCACTCAACCCCAACTGCCCTGCCTTCTCCACTCCAAAAAAAAAAAGCTAAAATAAATACTTTTTTTTAAAATGAAGAAACTGAGTCTCTAAATTTAAGTGACTTGGCCAAGTACATTTAGCTCGTAAGTAGCGGAGCCATAACTTAAACCCAGGTCTCTTAAATCCAAGTCATGATAGTATTTTTTCTACTGCTATACCACCCTAACCATATGGGGAAATCTTGAAGAGATGAAAAGAAGTTACAGCAGATGTAAGCCTGAGGTACAAATTCTTGATAGCAGAGTTTATGAACTTGTTGTATATAAGTATGTAGAAAGATCTATGTGTATGTATATATGTTATCCTTAGGTCATTTTAAGCATCAGTTGAGAAATGACCTTTTCCCCACCCTCCTTGTAATCAATTAGCCTTCCTCAAAGTTTGTGGGGAATACAAGCACAAGACAGAGCCCCTGACTCATTTTACCTGCCAGGATAATAAGGGGTGTGTGTGTAGGTAATAGGAGTTAAGTGACTTGCCCAAGGTCACACAGCTAGTCTCAGGTTAGATTTGAACTCAGGTCTTCCTGACTCAGGCTGGTGCTCTATCCACTGTGCCACCTAGCTGCTCCTTCCCAGGATAAGTAGAGATTTGTGCCAGGAATAATTTATTACTATTATAATATATTTGCAAGACTGTAGTGTATGGCTGTTGGGCTCAGCTGGTTAGAACATAGTGTTAAAGGAGACCAGGATTGAGACTTTGATCTCTGCTTGGGCTACAGACTGAATCCTAACCCTGGCCAGACCTAGCTTGTAAAAATGTAGGTAACTGGGGGACTGAGTAAAAAAAATCAGATGATCAGCAAAACCTATTCCCCTTACTAAGAAAACAACTCAGAGTAGTTCCTTCTGACAGCTGGCCAGTAATTTCATTTTCATATATGAAGTATATTGCATTAAATTAAATTTGCAAGGCTGTAGATAACCTAATATGATTTGTCAGATGAACATGTCCATGCTGGCCTTGAGTTTTTGAGAGGCTGTTTGAAAAATGCCTGGAAATTCACATTGCTAAATTACAATGAATTCTGCATTTCTTCAAACCCTCTGTGAACATATCATAAAAAAAACAAAGCATCCTGGCCAGCAAACAGTAGAATAGTCTTATGAATGTGATTTGTCTAATAGTTTCACTTCTTAACCAAGGGGAACTCCTTCACAGTGTGTCTCACACACGAAGGATAGTCTCAGAAGTGAAGAATTTGGTTGTGAACAAAATACCAGACTTTGCTAATATCTGTGCAGAAGGAAGGGGAGAAGAGGAGAGGGTGGTGACAGGAGGATGACTTGTTTTGCCTCTAGAGAACTGGAGGCTGATATGGTTCCAGCCCTGGTGCAGGAATGCAGAAATAGATCTGAGAAGTGTCAGAAGGTCAGTCTGCTCCTCTGGAGGTGATTCCAGGAGATTTGGCCCAGAGTTTGGTTACCCTTGAAGGTTTAGAACATCTCTGAGAGTCTAGCTTAGTTGTAGAGCTGGTGGGGAGGGTAGAGAGAGGTCCTGGTGAGAACTAGGCTCTGGATTCCTTGCCATCAAACAGTCTTTGAGGTGTCAGGAGGGGATTTATGGTTGTGAGTGGAGGAAAGCAGAAGGAATGGATCAGCCTATAGAGCCCTATTCTCCTTTCTGGTCCAGCCTCTCCAAGCAACCTTGGAGTGATTGAAGCCAACTTCAGGGCTAGCCTTGGGTTCGATATGATTACTGGAACAAGGAAGCTGCCTCAGCCCCTTTCAAAAAATCTCCAATATCAAGTTCCCTTTTAACTGAAATTCCTTTTAAAAAGAGACCAAATACCTTTCATTCTAGATTACTATTATACTATTATTAGTATAATAGTAATCTAGTGAAAAGAGGATTAAAAATGCTAATACTGAGGAAAAAAAATGAACCCATCTATGCAACCCAGTTTATAGGATAAAATGAGATCATACTTGTAAAGCACTATGTAAATATCATCATCAGCTGCTTTCTTTTGATTTTGATTTGATAGAGCATGAGTTAGAAAATAGAGAGACACACAGTACCAGAAGGGGGTGGGAACTGAGGTAGGCCAAGGGACTCAGAAAACTTTAGAATTTGGCCTAGGGCTGACTTCATTGATTTTGATTTGTGTAGGGACCAACAGAAGTGGTGGCCAGAGGTACTGTCTATCCTGAGTAGTTGTCCACACAAGAGCCTTAGCAGGAGCTCTGGCTATACCTGACTAGAACCATGGGATTGGTTGGGGGCAGTAGACTCTGGGTTAGATTTCCCCTAGCTAGAGGGATAGCAGAGACTTTCCCCCCCCTTTTGTGGCCCCTAGGGAGGAGCCAAGAACTCGGGGTTCTTCGTCCTTCCTCTTTCCCTGCTGACCCTGCGTCACTCTGACAACCCCAGGAACTTCTCTGGTGCCTTAGCTTCCTCATAGTCATGTATCCTCTTGGATGAGCTGAGGTGTGATTTAATAGCTTTTGCCAAGAACCAAGTGCAGCCCTATTATAAACAGTAACTTCTATTCTTAGGAGCAGCGGGTTCCTTCATCTTGGCCTCTTTACCCAGAGCTTCTGAATCGATGCCAATTCCATTTCAACAACATAGAACACAAGCTAAATACACAAGAAATGATGGTCCAAATATAAGATGAAAAAGAAACCAACAGCCCAGGGTCTCTCCATGGAATTCTTAGTTTGTATAAATGGTGCTCAAGGTAGATTAGTATTCACAAGACTGAGTTTATTTATGTATATGTATTTATGTGCATATTATATGTATATAATACGTATAAATAAAATATATGCAAATGTTTTGTACAGGAAACACTTATATATACATATATGTACATTGTGTATACACACACATCTATAGTATCTAGTTTATGAGGCTTGGCAACTAGGACCTTAATTAATTCAGGGGCAGAAAACACTAAGGAGAAAGAACTAACATCTTTTCCACTGCCTTCACTACCAACTCTCTGCTGTTTACTTCCTAGTTTACCTCCCAGTGTATTTAAAAGATTGTCTTGCAAATCCCCCTCTGCCTGAAATAGCTGTTATGCCTCCTTTCAACAGAAGCCCCCACAATCTGAGTGTACAGGCTCATGGTTATTTATAAACATGATCTCAAAGATTATTTTGACTTTTGTTCCTTCCCTCCCTTCCCCACAGCCCATTTGTAGATAAACCTACATAAAATTAGAAACGTCACGGAGGCATATGGTGTCTAAGGTAAGAATGATTGACAATCAATGAGCATTCATCTCTTGTGTGTACATGTTTCTTTATTATCTCATTCCCCTACATTCAAGCCCTGTTTACTTTTCTTCTGCAACATCTCTTACATCTGTCCCCTTTTCTCAGTTCACATGGGCACAACCCTAATTCACTTGTCACCTACAATGATGAAATAGCTTCTTAAATTTTCTTCCCTGCCTCCAGTTTCTGCCCCTTCCAACCTATCTTCTACACAGCTGTCAAACTGATATTCCCAAAGTGTGGCCATGTCTCTCCTGTTCAAAAAACTCTCCTGGTTCCCCATTACTTCTAGGGTCCAGTACAAACTTTTCTGACTTTTAAAGCCCTTTATGACCTGTCTCCAGCCTGTTTTTGCAGGCATAATATATGATGCACCCCACTTTCCAAGGCCCAACCAAATTGGCTTACTTGCTGTTCCTCACATACTATATTGCATTGTCCTGTCTGCAAGCATTTGTACAGGCCCCATATCTAAAATGTTTCTTCCTCACCTTTGCCCCTGAGAACCCAAGTGCCCTTTGAAGCTCAGCTCACACCCCACCTCTTACGTGAGGCCTTTCCTGATGCCTCCCTCCCCCCAGTTATCTTTCTAAGGTTACTTCCAATTAATCTGTGTGTACCTATTTTTGTACATATTGTCCTCTAGATCAGACTGGAAGTTCCTTGAAGGCAGGGGTGGTTTTTCCTTTATCTTTAAGTTCTCAGTGACTGACACGCTGCCTGGCATATAGTAAGTACTTAATTATTGCTTAGTTATGTAATTATCTTAGGAAAAGAAACCTAGTGTAATAGAAAGTGTTGGATTTGGAGTTGGGAGAGTCCTGGGTATGAATCCTGTCTCTGACACTTACTGTCTGTGTGACCACAGGCCAGTCACCTAATCTATAAAATGAGGGAAAATAATTTCTACCTTCCAGAAATGTTTTGAGGATAAACAAGATAATGTACGTACCGTAAAAGTACTATATTCATATTTCTAGCATATGCTCCCCTCTTTCCTCTGACATAACCTCCATCCTGGGGCAGGCCCTCATCACTTCATACTTGAACTATGGCAATTGTCTGATGGTTGGTATCTTCCCACTCCAGTCCATTTTCCATTCAGTTGTCAAAGCGATCTTCCTAAAGTACAGGTCTGACCATGTCACACCCCCATTCAAATAAACTCCAATGGCTCCCTATCACCTCTGTTCATCAAAGCCTTTCATAATCTGTCTTCCCTTTCCAGTCTTCTTATACTTTATATCCCTCCTCCCTTGTGTCGACTCGGTAACACTGGCTTTTTTGCTGTTCCTTGAACAAGACACTTCATCTCTCATTTCTCAGCATTTTCACTAGCTATCTCTCACGTCTGGAATGCTGTCCTTCATCTCTGTCTCTTTGCTTCTTTGGCTTCCTTTAAGTCAGTTTACTGACTAATACTTTAAAAAGCTACATAAATGCTAGTTATTAGTATGAAGCTTGAGTGGGGAGTTATAAAGAGGTGGAAGGAGAGGCAGTCTCTCCATGAAATAAATAATATATAGGTCTAACATGTAGAAAGCTAAATAAGCATTCCATAGATAATTCTCAATTTAACAAGTATTTATTAAAGTCTACCTTATGCTCAGGGCTTAAAAAGGTTAGGTTGAGGGGTACAAAGAATGCAACTATGTTTAAAAGCTGTTGAGGAAACAAGATCTAGAGAGATATGACAACTAGAAAATAATGTAACAGAATATCATCAAGGACCGAAACATGTGTTATGGGTAATAAATGCTATAGGCAAACAGGAAGGGGGGAAGTTAAAGTTTAATGAAAACATTTGAAATGGGTCTTTAGAGACGTACAGTATGTATAGGATTTGTCTAGTTAGAGAGTATGAGGGTCAGGGTGTTTCAGGTTGGGATTGGGAGTAGATACACAGTTAGTGGCAGAATGTTATCCACTTGAAAAAAAAATAGCACCAAAAAGCAATTATAATAAGCGTTTGGGGGCGGGGAGGGAAAAGAAAAAGAATCTTAAGATAATTCTTAAGTGCAGCCCTTTGACGATTATTTTAGGATTGGTCGGTAAAGTTTGGATTCAGTCAAAGGACCACACTTGAGAACCTAGAGGGCCACATGTGGCCTCAAGTCTGCAGGTTCCCCTGTCTTACCACCTTCAAAACTCACCCCTGTAAGGTACTGATGTGAATGGTTGAAGTGAGGGTAAGAGACCAGGTCAGTGTTTTCCTCGAAAACTCAATGTCTGATCAATTCTCCTCTCAATATTTCAAAATTTAATTCCACGGACTTTTGTTGAATTTTGATTCATTACTTCAAAGTTTCTGTGATTTCCTAAGTGTGACTGACCCTTCTCCCCTTTCAGAGGTTTCCAGAGTTTCTGTGCAGCCAAAAACATTCATTTACCATTGGCCAACTTTCCTAGGATGATCCTCCCTGAGTTTAGCCAGACTGGTCTTCCCATCACCGCTGACCCTAGGACACAAAGCCTTTCCAGTTGGTAGGACTTGCCATAGCTTGCCCTGAACTGAAACAGACTTTGATAACTCCGGGTCACCTACCTTCCTGCTCATATAAGATACTGGAATAAGATCTTAGTGGAGGGTGGACATGTTTATCTTTTATTAATTATGGCTGTTCCCTCCTAGTTATACTCGAATCCTTTAATTTCTCTCTTTCCCCTTCCCCCTCCTCCCCCCCCCCCCCATGTGAGGTTGGATCTAGGGTATGTAATTAAATATGACTGTCCGGTATTTGTTTTTACTGATTTTTTTATTGTCCCCCCTTCCCCATTCTTTCCATCCTTTCATTTGTCTAACAGCTGTAAAGAAAGGGAAAAAATGTAAAAAACCAAACAAACCCAGAAAGTGCTAAATGGATTTCCCTTCCCCATCCCCCAGAGGGAAAGGAAAGTGGTTTTTTTTTTTTAAACACACACCTATTCTAAAGGCTAATGTTAGAATATGAAAGAAAAAGAGGGAATGAGAGAGAAGGGAGATAGGAAAAAGAAAGTTGTGGGTCTTGCCAAGATGGCAAGGAAAGGAAGTTAATCAGGAGACAATTACCTCATTAACAGGAAAGGCTTTAGTTGCCTTTGAGGCCACTTTATTATCCTTTTCAGACTGGGTTTATGCAAGAGAAAACAACACCAGTCTAATCCAAATCTTTTGGAAATGAGTTAAATTCCTTCCTTCCCCTATTCTCAGCTTTCAACAATCAAGATGGGTTTTAATATGCTGTAATCTGGTGTTGTTAGCAATGTAGATAAGACCAAATAAATTACTTCAGTGGCCAAGAAGTCAGTAAGCTCAGTAGATGGTGTCCAGGGTTAGCTAACTGACCAGAAATTAGACAGCAGGAAACCCAGCTTCATTTTTCCTTTTCAGGATGTTCCTCTTTCCAGTTCTTTTTGCCCTCAGGGAGCTTACCTTCTATCAAGGGGAGACAATATATACATGGCTTGGGTGTCCAGGGGAAGGAGTAGCTGGGAATTCCAAGAAATAGTGAGTTGATCTATAGCTAAGTTAAGTCAAGAAGAATTTATTAAGCACTTATTACCTGCCAGGTACAAATAAAGGCAAAAATAGTCTCTGCCCATAAGAAGTTCTTGTTCTAATGTGGGAGATAACATTCAAACAACTACATACAAGACATCCATATTCACACACATGTATAATCTAGGCACACATAAGATACTGACATACACATGTATATATAGCTATATATGACACAAAACAAGGATGTACATATAAGCTATCTTTACACACATACAGTCCATATGCAATATGCAAATGACTATACACATATGATATCAATAGGCACATATATTTATATAACATACAAACACCTACATCTACAATGTTATTATACACATAAAACATGAAAACAGCTATGCATACACAAACGATGCATGCATATAGAACACAAAACATCCATGTACACCCAGGTACATATATAACATAATCAGCCACGCACACACAAGCTAAACACACAAACATAAAACACAAGACATATGTATGGTTATGTAACACACAGACTACACACATGCGATACGTTTGTGTGTATATACAGAATACACACACATATGGTAAACTGTGGCATCTGAGAAGAAAGACAGTATCATTAATGCAACAAGCCTCTTGAGGAAAGTAGGACTGGAGCTGATATTTGAAGGAAGGTGGGAAAGCCAGGAGGAGGTGAGGAGGGAGAGCAGTTCAGGCACTGGGAATGCCAGTGAAAGAAAGGTGAAGGAGTAGGGATATGGAAGGTCTTGTTCAAGGTACAGCCAGAAGGCAATGCCAATGGATTGTAGAGTACATGCAGTGGAATTAAGTATAAGAAAACTTGAGAGGTAGGAAGGAGCCAGGTTGTGAAGTGTTTTAAGAGTCAAACAGGATTTTATATTTGATCCTGGAGGAAGAAGCCATAGGAGTTTAGTGAATGGGGGACCTGGTCAGATCTACACTTCAGGAAGATGAGTTTGGTTACTGAGGGGAGGATGGATCGGAGTGGGATGAAACAAGTTAGGGGGCACATCAAGCCGATTATTTTTTAATGGGATGTTATGTTTTATTTATTTTTTAATTTAAATTTAATTTTTTTTGGAGGGTGGAAGGCAGGGCAATTGGAGTTAAGTGAGTTGCCCAAGGTCACACCAGGTAGTAAGTATTAAGTGTCTGAGGCCAAATTTGAACTAAGGTCCTCCTGACTCCAGTGCCAGTGCTCTATTCACTGCACCACCTAGCTGCTCCCAGCAAGTAGATTATTACAATAAATAGTGCAGGTGTGAGGAGATGAGGGCTTGTACTAGGAGAGCAGCTGTGGAGAGCCCTGTCACATATGAGATGTTTTGGTGGTAGAAATGACAGGATTTGGTAACACTTGGTATATGAAGGCAGTCAATTGACACTCCCTTTCTAGGAACAATGGCAATATAAAAGTTTAACTGGACTCAAAATTCCTCAGGGCAACTAGTGTGCCAGCACTTTAGGTACTTACTGGCTGTGTGACTTTGGATAAGTCATTCGATCTCTCTCAATTTCAGTTTCCTCTTCTGTAAAACAGGGTTAATGACATCTGTAGTACTTACCTTATGTATTGTTCTGGGACTCAAATAAGATGATGTATGTAAAGTGCTTTGCAAACAATAAGGGGCTACAGAAACTTCAGTTATTCCTTGAGGACAGGGATGATATTTTCAATCTTGATATGCTTAGTGCCTTGTCTGTGCTTAAGGAAAGCTTGTTGAATTAAATGGAATTTTTTTATCAGTGATGGCAATAATTAACACAACTGTGAAGCACTTTAGAAAACTGGGTAGTAACAGTGATGGTGATATTAAATTGGACTCTGCAGTTCTACATTACCTGCCTCCTCCCCATTTGATCATTAACAAGAATGTAATATGAAAACAAGATGCAGTGTTTCAGAGTGGCTAGCTTTCTGGGTTTGAAATCAGGAAGATCTGAGTTTAAGTCCTTCTACCATTTCTGGGACTTCTATTCTTAAACTTTTTTGTTTCATGGATCCATTTGGTAGCCTGACGAAGCCTACTTATTCCTTCTTAGAACAGTACTTTTAAAATCATAAAATACATAGGATTACAAAGGAAACTAACTTTACTGAAATACAGTGATCACAATTAAAAACACCACCACCACACACACAAGTTCTAGGATTTATTTTTCTATGAAATGAACAGGATTCTGATAGGGCCTTAGCTTCCTCATCTGTAAAATGGATGGGGAATTGAACCAGGTGATCTCTAAAGTCAATTTCCAGCTTTAAATCCTATGATTCCAAATCTTTATAATTTATTTCACAATCACAGAAAGGTTTAATATATTGGGGCTATTGTGGCCAAACATTTCCTCATCTACCAGACCAACCTCCAGGAGGTGGATCAATCTGCAGATTATTTCCAGTGATGACCTATGTCCAAGAAGTAGTGGCATAATATGGAGAAAATGTATGAACAGAAAAGGAGGTGGGTTAGTCATTTGTCGAGACTAAAGGATGACAAGTGGACTGCCTGAACCGTGCATTACTACCCACAAAATGTAAAGATCTTCTGCGAAGGATCTATGGTAGTAAGAACAAGAATTGCAGAGAAAGCATAGAAAGGTCATCATCTGAATAAAGAGAGGCAATTCTCCCATGAGTGAGATCATGGATTAGAGGAAGTATTAGGGTTAAATGAAGAATATTCTAAAAGTCATCAAAAATTGTGTGGAAATGTAAATATGATCATATCATTTCTGGTTAGCTTATCTTTTTTTTAACTTCTGAGCAAAAAAAATCTTAAAAATTATAAAAATCCTAATTTATGCAGAGAGGTTCCCAAGATCCCCAAACTCTCCATCTTTTAAAGTCAATATTCAAACTGGAGGGAAAAATGTGAAATTTGAGAACAAACACATTATCACCTCTCATTTACTATATAGAAACCATTTTCCTCCAGAGTTTGGGTTTTTTTCCCTTCTCCGCCTTAGAGATTTTAAAATATTGCTCATGCAAGACTGAAGCTACAACAAAGTTAAACAATGCAGCATCGACATCTGGTCCTTGACAAACTTGTTAAAGGAGTCTAAATGTGGCTGGTAACCCAGGGCCCGCTCCTCATTTAGTAGTAGTTGCTGAAGACACAAGAGGCAAGCGGGTAGCCGTCTGGGAAGATCCTCCTCGCCGGAGGTGTGCGGGGTATGCCTTGTGCTGCTGGCGCGGCCAGGTTTGTTGGGTCTCCATGTTCCCATTGACTGCCTGCTTGGGCGCTTTCGTTTCATACACAGACCAGAAACGAACGGGCCAATTAACAGCACAAATACACGTCAGCCCTTTTAAGCCCGGAGTCCATAGTCTTCCCAGAAAGCTACGAGCATTTTTACTTTGCCTTAACTCCCTAAAGCCTCTCTACCCCCCTACCCCCTCCCCGCCCAATCATTCACCCTCCAGTCTCCAGGGGGAAACGTTATCACCTTCAATGAAATGACATTGGGAAACGCCGGGGATGTCCCTCTCCCCGTGCAACGTGCACGAGCCGGGAGCCTGGATTTAGATGGGGTTATTATTACAGCACTATTGCCTGGGAGCTCAGCGGCTCCGTGCTTGCATTTGCAGGCCGTGGGGTGTGTGTTGTGTATGTGTGGAGTAAGGCAGGATGCGGGGCTGTGATGAAGTAGGGATATGTGAGAAGGCAGAGGTGACCTTAGGCTACCCTGGAGACAGATTCTGAGCAAGTTCTGTACAAATAAGCCATGCACGGTGTCCTGGAGTGACACCGGCTTCCAGAGCAGCAGCAGCAGGCGCCGCCGATCAACTAGTTTGCAGCGAGGATTCCTCTCGATGCCTGGCCCAGTTTCCCCCCGGTACAGGCTCCCAATGCCCCCCACCCTTTGCGGTTGTTTCCAAAGAGAGAGGGGAGAGCCCTTCCTTTCCCTCCGCCTCTCCCCGGCTGCAGGCCAGGTGCGCCGGGCCGAGCTGCACGATTCCTCGAGTTCTACAGGCGGAGACTCACGCCCCGGGGTGGGGGTAGGGCGGCGGGGCTGGGGGGGGGGGGGGGGGGGCGGGGGGGGGGGGGGGGGGAAGAGGGGGGAAGGGGGAAGGGAGGGCGAGAGAGACGAAGTGTGGAGGTGACGCGCGGAGCAAGCTGGGAGTTGTAGTTCTCTACCCCCACGGCCATAGCCATTTTGTAGTCGGGGGACTACAACTTCCAGGAGATCAAGGGGACGATTCTAACGCGCCCCGGTAACAAGCGGCTCTCCCCTGGGGCGGGGGGCTCGGTGCACGCGCCGTGGGCTGCCCGGCTGCAGGTTGATGCAAGAGCCGTGGCAGCGGCTCTAGCGTGAGCTTCGCAGCGCTAGAGACAAGCTGGGGAAGGAGAGGGGAGGGAAGAGGAGTGAAGGGGGGAGGTGGAGCGACAGAGCGTGCCATGCAGTGAGCGAGGGAGTATCTTTCAATTACACACCTGGGTTCGGTGCCGGAGAAGCTCCTCGCAGGTTGTCTAGAAGCTACTTGTAGAGTTCCCCCCGATCTCTTGGCTACAGTGCCGGGGGTCTCTTCTGTATTCCTCCGGTGTCTTTAAGCGCTGTGGATGGCGTGTGTTCTCTAGTCTTCCTGAAGAAGTTTTCGGCTGGGGTGCCGATGGGCAATTGCCTGAGGATCCCTAACTTGTATAAAAGCAGAGTCCATTTAAAGTTGGGCTGGAGACCGACTCTCATTGGTTAGGGTGCTTGGAAAAAAGAGACGCGGTGCAGCCCTTGCTGTGGGGCTGCTGCTGCCTCTGCCGCCGCCGCTGCTGGAGTTGACTCTTCTGGTCTCACTGCTGCTGCAGCATAAACGTGACTTCCAACATTTTTATTTATCTTTCCCTTTCCTTTTCCAAGATGTAACTACAGATCAGACACTAAGGACCTTCACGTTTTGCTGATGTAGTTTTTGGAGGAAAAAAGGGGGAGTGAAGGGCGTCGGTTTTTTTTTTTTGTGTGTGTATGTGTGTTTCGGGGGAAATTTTCCATTATGAGTGTTTTACTAAAGTGAATTTTTTTTGTCTGCTTCGTCTTTGGCTTTTTTTTTCTTCCCAATTTCGGATTTATTTAGAGGCGAATCTAGCTTTGGGGGAAGAGGAAGAAAAGTCGGATTACAACCATCACCAACAACAATAAAAACCACCAGGATATTTTTTTGCAAATTTCTGACGGCTTAAATTCATGAAGCAATTGTCCCCTTTTGCAATCAGCATTTGGATCTCAGAATGAGCAAGGAAAGACCCAAGAGGAATATCATTCAGAAGAAATACGTAAGTGTTCTTAACAACACATCCTTTGACTTGCAGTTTTAAGCAATGGCTGTGAATGTCAAGTTTATAGATAATTCTACTGCTGAAAGGTTTTAAATACAGGGTCCGATAAGGCTATTTCTTTCTTTTTTGAGAGAGGGATTTTTCAGGCTAAGTCTTGTCTGTCCAGTCAGGTTACAAAAACACATTGGTGTAGAGATACCCCAAGTGAATAAATTGACCTCAAATGACACAATCATAATCTAGTTTTAGATGAAAGGCAAAGCATTTCGGTGGAGCTTGAGAGGGTTGCAATAATGTAACTAAACATTCTCAAGCGGATTTGTCTATTGCACTTTGCATACAAATGAACCATTTTATTATTATTATTATTTTTGAAACTGTGTACTGTGTTGTAAGCCCTTTAAGTTGAAATCGAGTGTCCGATTATGGCGATCTTGTTCCTTGCACTGCCACATCAAATTTAATGTATGTGGTCGTTTTGCTTATCTGGTTCGCAATAGAAACCAGTTGGGAATCATGTTACGCTGAATGCATTTGTTGGGATTGACTTTAATAATGGGGCAATGGATTAGTTTTATTTAAAAATTCATGATTTCCAGTTTTAGGGGAAAATATGTAAGACTTAATGCTTGTAAGTGTGTGCATGTGGATGTATGTGACTATAAATAATTTCACTGTTTTAACTGGGCTTCCGAATTGGGTAATCTTCAAAGATTTAAACGTGTGGGAATAGTTAAATATTTTGTTGATACAGCTACATTTTGATTGGCATGAGGAGTGTTTTTGTGTGTGGTGGCTTTTTTTTTAAGTTGGGGGGGGGGGTAAGAAGGGAGACCAAGGGATTAGCCAAATATGCACTCGAGCGATTGGTGATTTATCTGCATGCTTAAAATGAGAGAACCCATTTTTAAAAGACCACATCAGCATTCCAAGTGATGCAGGGTTATAAGAAAGTTTTAGACTGAGACGCCAAATTCGTGTTTCCATTTTCTTTTTTTCTTTTTTCT
Organism: Petaurus breviceps papuanus; assembly: GCF_028583685.1. Classification (NCBI taxonomy): domain Eukaryota; kingdom Metazoa; phylum Chordata; class Mammalia; order Diprotodontia; family Petauridae; genus Petaurus; species Petaurus breviceps. Next base: position 3,108,924 of record NW_027185810.1, read on the forward strand.
CAGTGTGTGTGGGGTGACCTTCGGGACATTACCTTTTTAAAAAGGGACTTCATTTTATGGAAAAGCCAAATGACTTCTCTATAGAGTTAGACATCTTCAACTCTTAACTATTCAGGGAGTAAGACGTTGAATAATCAAGTGCAACTTAAAGCTGTTCTCTAAAGAATTTACGAATTAAAAATACATCCGCATTGCAGAGGACTGGGTAGAATGGAGAAGACTAGTTTAAAACTCTTGCTGTATAAAATTGCTTGGAGACACAATTTTGTCTGGGAAACATCTCAACCCATCCTAGGTTATTGCTCGCTTCGGATGCATTTACAAAGCAAATTAAAATGGGAAGAACTTAGACGGGAGGGAGGGAAGAAAAACCCCAACCACCCTTTGCTAAGTTCCAGTGGGTGGTTTTTTTTTTGTTTGTTTAACTGTGAACAATGTAGCCACCTAACTCTTGTGCTATCCAGACAGCTTTTCAATAAACTAGTGGCCGAGCAGGAGTTAATGCTCTTGTGTGCCCCCCTCTGCGTGCTCAGATCTCCTGGGCTTCCCGTGTTCCTCCGTGGGATAGCGTGTGTGGGTCTGGAGGGGAGAGGAGGGGGCGTGTGGCTCTAGAGGGGGACGGTTTTCTGTTCTGCCTATAGGGGGCAGATTTCTGGCTCGTGGGGAGGCTCCAACTCTTTCCCGGGTGGAAGGCCGGGTGTGGGGAGGGGGAAGGGAGTGGAAGCTGGGAGCCGATGATTTGACGGCGTGTGAGCGCGCCGCCGCGTGCACGGTTTCTCGTGGGGAGGGGGGGCGAGGGTGGGGGGGGG
>NW_027185810.1:3109832-3204848 GCF_028583685.1 Petaurus breviceps papuanus
TTGGGGGAGGGGGCCGCGCTCACGCACAACTGCAGCGAGTAACCGACACGCACGCAGATTCGAGCATGGCGGCCGTGGCGGCTGCCCCTGTCCTTGGGCTGTGGGCGGCCGCCGGACCTCGCTCGCTGCTTGGCCCCTAGACCGTCGTACAAACAAGCTAGCGAGCAACAGGTTAAAGCCGGCGAAACGTCAGTGCGGGTGCCCCCCCTCACTCCCCCCCTTTGCCTCCCCGTCCCCCTCCCCCCCAACTCCCTCCCTCCCCCCTCCCGGATCGTGAACACTCCAGGCCTGGGCCGCGTTCTGTTGTCATTGTGACGTCACAAAGGGAAGGGCTTGGGTGGAATCTTTCCCTCCCTCCTTCCCGGTGACGTTAAAAAGTAAGGCGGGAGGTTCCAGGAGCGTCGGGGGCTGGACTGGGAGCGGGGTGTGGGGGTGGGGGGGGGGGGGGGGACGAGAGCGGAATTGAGGTACGGGCGGCCAAGGGGCGGTGACGGCAGCCGCTGCTGTTGTGTACGGCTGCCTCCGCCTCGCGCGGCGTGGGCGTGTGTCGGGGGGGCGGTGTGGGGGATTGCCCTTTTGCCATCCTCTCCGAAACCCGGTACAACCTAGTGTGCTCCCCACCAGGTGAGAGCACCTTGAGAGCCACTGGTCTGAAAGCGAGCGTCTTGGACCTTTCTCTCCCTGTCCAATTGGGGTGGGGGGTGGTGGGAAAGGAAGAGACTCCTCCTTCCTGCAGAGCTGGATTACTTCTTTCCATCCCAGGCCCCCTGATGGATTGTATTTATTATGGTGGTTCTGTTCCATTACCGGTTTGTTTAAAAAAAAAAAAGAATGGAAACTTCCGCCCAATGAAATTTTTGTCTTAGTTGGGTTACAGACCTTGTTTGTGGGGTGTGCTTGTGTTTGGGTTGGTGGGGAGGGCCCTTTTTCAAAGACTTATACCAGTAGGTGCTGTCTTATCGCATTTAAATTATTCTCTGTGCCTGAGTGGGACAGTATCTTTTTTTTTTTTTCTTTTTGACCCTACCACTCCCCTCCTTTTGGAACAAAATGGAAGAGTTTTTCACATTAGTGGGCTTGGGTACCACAACAGAATTGGCTTTTTCCTGTCTTCGAATTTTCTCGTTGGTTGGACTGCTTGGCCAGAACGACTATACATGAGTTTGGGGGTGACGGTGGTTGATAGACACCTTGGGGGAAACGATTTGTAATGTTTTGTATTTAAAGACAACCTTGAGAAGCTCATTAAGTGCGTTGTAATCCTAAATCACAGAGTTTTAATTGTGCTGGGCACAACTCCCGATGCAGTGTCTTTAAAGCTATGAAGAATCTGCTTCCCAATGCCCTCATCTACTTGGAGGCTTGGAAAACAGCAACAGCAGCAACAACAGAGAGTTGAGTATTTTGCCGTCTAGGCAGTTCCTGCTCTTCTGCTTGCTTGGTAGAGTTTGCTGGTGGGTGGACAGTTCCCAGTTCAAGAGGGTTAGGATTGCCACTATTCACCTCCTGCCACTATTCAGGTATCTCCTGCCTTAAACATTGTCCTGTACTCTGTATGCTTCAGAACTGGAATGAGTTTTAAATTAGTTCCTCTGTCACACTAGGATAGTTTTTCCTTCTTACAGGAAAGTGTGCCTAATTAATTTTCTAAATTAACTATTTTTTTTTCTTTTTGGAGGGGGGAAAGCAGGGCAATTGGGGTTAAGTGACTTGCCCAAGGTCACAGGGCTAGTAAGTGTTAAGTGTCTGAGGTTGGATTTGAACTCGGGTTCTCCTGACTTCAGGGCTGGTACTCTGTTCACTGTGCCACCTGGCCTCCCCTAAATTAACTAATTCTTGATTTGGGCAGTTGAGTTTGTTGAGTTGCTTTCTCTCTTTGATCCTCTTCTTGTTTAGAAATAATAGCTCATTTATATAGCAAAAGCTTTACATACATTATGCCATTTGATCTTTATAACACACCTTGTGAAATACTATCATCATCTCCATTTAACAGGTGAGGGAACTGGTTCAGAGAGTTTAAATGACTTGCCCGGGGACTCAGTAATCAGTGTCACACTGCTAGTTACATTTGCAGGCCTGTGATTAAATGTAGAAACATTCTGACATTAAAGTCCGTTCTTCCTTTTCAGGCTATATTTACTTCTTTCATCCATTCACCAGATGGGGAAAACCAAGGCACAGAGAACTTGTGACCGTACAGCTCTTAAGGCTGGGCCTTTTCCCTTGCTGCTGCTTATCCTCTTTTTGCCAGGTCTATAGTGTCTGCAAAGAGAGACTAATGAATACTTGGATGTGAAAAAGCTTTAAATGGATTCCTAAAATCAAATGAAGTTTTGCAACCAATAAAAGCAATTGGAAAAAAGCCTCAAGGATGTAATATTAAAACTCAGATCTCTACAGCCTGATCAAAGTTATTACCTAGGATTGCCTTTACACTAGGCTGTCAATTGACTTTGAAGTTCCAGTGGTCATTCCCTTGCTTACGTAGCCAAAAAGAGTTGTTGCTTTGTGAGACTATCTGAAGTTACACTCCCCAAGGTATGTTAAACCAATAAGCATTGCATTGGTAGGCCTAGGTTTTTAACTCTCTTCCTACTGTTTTAGTAGGAATACCAGTGTTAACTCTGGTGTACACTCTGTCTTAAAGGTTATTTCAGTTTTCTACCTCCAGAAAGATCTTTTGGAGTCATAGGACTTACTATATTTTTACACATAAAATAATACAGGTTTTCTTTTCCCCATGTGCTCTTAGATGAGACATTTAAAAAGAGAGAAATCCATATGCAGGCTATGGTTTGCCCTTGACCTGTATGAGCTGGACTGTTGACCTACCTACTTGAATAAAGAAGGAGGGAGAATCAGTAACACAAGGTGAATTTACATTTTGTTTCACACACTACTGTATTTGTAGTTCCTACAATATAAAATGGGCAGATTTTTTTTCCCCCTGAAATAAAAAGTATTTGGAAAATCTACTTAAAATCACCTTAGTTTAGTTATTGACAATTCAGAATAGCTGCATAGTTCTAATCCTGGAACTAATATGGGTACTCTGTAGAAGTCAAGCTTTATTTAGCCCCCGCCAGTCTGTTAAACTTAGTTTATACAAAGTAAGTATTGTGGAATTTGGGGTGGGGGGGACGCTTGGTTCTATACGAATAGTCATTTGGGTGTTCATTGAGGTCGATTGTCTCTGAGATAAAAGTTATTGTGGTGTGCCTTGGATGCTGTAGTGTGTTGTTTTTGGTGGAGCAGAAATATTGGTAATTTTCTTCTGAAATTCGCAGCTTTTGAAAATAGTTGTCTTGATCTTAGTAGTTGCTTAAATGCTTATTGATTGATTGGGGGTCCACTTTATCATAGTTAAGAAGCATAATGTGTGTTTAAATAGCGAAGAGCCAGGCTTTTGTGGTTAATAGTCTCTTCTAAAATGAGCAGAAATAAACTATGAATTTCTTAGTGCATTTCCCCCAAACGACTGTTCCATTTTCTACATGCCCTCCATGCCCCCATTTTACCACTCAAGTCAAGCCAATTGCTGGCTTCTTATGTGACCCTCTTTAGCCTCTAGCCTAGGTACCCAGCCCTGATATATATCACTGTAAAGTATAATTAGTATTGCTTTTGTTTCAGTGTTTTGTTTTTTTTTTTTACTTTGCCTGTGTGTATATTTTGTCTTGCCTCTCTTTTTAGATTATAGCCTTCCAGGGGATTCTGAAACATCTTCTGCCATCCAGTAAATTCTAGTTTTAAGACTTTATAAGATCTCTTTCATTCAGTCCACTGAAAACTAGAAAAACTGCTTCAGAAAAGAGAAAATCTATTTTGTGTGGGCATACCACAAAAGACTTAGTTGAATTGCCTCAATGGGCCAAGAGGTGAGCCTGGATTCCCTGATATGCTGATGTGGTATAAATTCAGGCCAACCCTGCCAGGTTGTGAAAGGCATATTGATGATGGCTTGGCTGGTACTCATGGACCAGCCCAAGTTCAGAAATGCTAATCATCTGGTGATTTATTTTATTTTGTGATAGCTCATGAAGACTGCCTACTAAGGTGTATGTAGGCAGTGAGGTATAGTGCCATGGAGTTAAGAAGACCTGGGTTCCAGCCCTGTCTATCTCCTCTGCTAGCCTTGTTTGACCAAGGGCTGGTGATAGAAACTCTCTATCAGGCAAGGCAGTTCTCTAAGAGTGTAAATTAAAGTTGTGAGTTCTTGATTTGTGACAGGAGGAGGGCATACCTATGTCAAGGGCATTAGCCTGGGGTTCATTAACCCTGGTTTATTTTTAATATTTTTGTAACTATTTCAGTATTTCCTTTGTCATCCTAGCACCCACTAAAGGGCCCCATTTCACAGGCACCCTCCTCTTCCCCATCTTGATGTCTCAAGTTGGGAGCAAGATCTGTTGAGTGGCTCCATAGAAGAGGAGTGAGGGTAGGACGAATGTCCTTTCCTCCCGCTCCACAGTCACAAATATGATCAGCCTTCTTTGTCTTTCTTATTACTTTTCTATGTTAACTTTTGAAAGTCCTACCCTTTAATGAAAGAAAAACTGTGGCTTGACTCTTAACATTTTTGAGCTGAAAGAAAAAATGTCTTAGAGATTTAGTTCAATATTCTCATTTTGCAGAAGAGGAAACTGAAGAAAAATTGGAGAAAAAATTGAAGAAAAAAAATTCCCATTCAGAGAGGCTGGGTCAGTCAGCAAAAGCATCTGCTGTGTGCCAGGCACTGTGCTTAAGTCCTGGGCATACAAAGAATGGCACAAGACAGTCCATTGTTTGGGAGCTTCTGGGCCAGGAGCGGGGAACCTGTGGTCTTGAGGCCACATGAGGCCCTCTGAGTCCTCCAGTGTGGCCCTTTGACTGAATCCAAACTTTACCCATGGCTTAGATTGTGATGCAAAGGACTGCCTTGATATACTAGCTTGCTGCAAGCTCAGTTGTTTAACCAAGCCTTTTTAGAATCTGGGTTCTGGTTTCAGGATCTGTTCCTTTGGTTTCTTTCCCACTTAAGTGGAAAGAAAGAAGAACAATAATTTGGCTCTTCTGGGTTTCCAAGCTGTTTCTGCTGTATCAGAGGTGGTGGTGGGGTACAGAGGCTGCCACCTTCTGGTATGTGTGATGGCATTGGCTGACCCCTGGCCAAGAAGAAGTTAGCCAGCTGCTCAGATTTGGGAGGGGCCCTGAATTGAGAACATGCATGCATTGCCTCAAGACCACATTTCCCTCTGGGAAAAGAGAAGGTTTTAGCTCTCTGAGCTGAACACTGCCAATCTTGGCCCTCCACTTCCAGTTCAGATTTTCCAGGCATCTCTCCCCCATTCCCAGCTCCCATTAGCACCGGGTAGCGTTTGTTCTGCAGTGGGTTGGGGAGGGGGGAGTCATAGGTTAGCTTTATACACTTTAAATCTGGAAATGAGTTTCATAATCATTCAGTCTAATCTCTCTTAAAGCTGAGTAAACTGAGTCTAAGGTTCCACAGAAATCAGTTTCCTGTTTTAAAAGAGTCTTGAGTTTCTGTTTAACCCGGGACTTTCTCAATCTGAATAACCTGGGTCAATTTTAGTCTTAGACAAGAACTCTGGGAAGCAAGTCTAGGGCTCAGAACTCAAGGTCTATCTCATCATTCACCCTTCCCCATTCTTATTTAGGGGAAATCAGGTTAAAATGAACTTCCTGGATACCCTTAAAGGTGAAAAGGGTTACAAAGGTCAGCTTCAGGGTGGGGTTTGTGTGGAAGCCTGGTGTTTCTTTGTCTTAATGAAGGAGGGAGATTTGTGAGCCTTTGGATTTATATCAGCCTGAAGTTTTTTTTTAAGTCAAAAGCTCTTCTCAGCTGATTGCTCCTTTGAGTCACTGAATTTTGGGTTGAATTAAGAGACCACTAATACCCTTGGGATGTGTGCTGGCTTTTGACCTCCACTCTTTCCTTATCTTTTCCTTTAAGGCCTACTTCAGGCCTTAGCCCAGCACAGAGCTAAGCTGCTAATCACTGGCATATCCAAGCAAGATAAACAGTCCCAGCTCCCACTCTAAACAACGTACAACAAAAAGATATAGCAGCAGGAAGGCACTGTGTCTGAAAGGTGGAATTGCAGAAGGTGGGTGAGACCTGCTTCCAGGCTTAGAAAACAAGCCAGAGAGAATTGACTGAATAGGAGAGGTGGATTGAGAGAGAGAGAGAGAGAGAGAGAGAGAGAGAGAATGTGTGTGTGTGTGTGTGTGTGTGTGTGTGGACAAGGAAGGTATAAGAAGAGACTGGAAAGGTAAGAAGGGGCCAAGTGATATAGGGCTTTAAAAGCCAAACAATATTTTAAAAATATGTGGTCTGGAGATAACAGGAAGCTGCTGGAGTGCTCTCAGACTATTTGGTCTGTCTTCTCCTTTACGGATGAGGAGAGCCAGGGAGATGAAGCCAGAGTCACAGTCACAGACCTAGTAGTTTGGGGTCACACCTGGGATGTAGATCTAGGTCCTTAAATTCCAGGTTCATTGCTTTTTCTGTTAGAGATGGCTTTCTAGAGCAGCAACTGTTAATATGCTCCCACCTCCCTCCCCCGAGGGTGGAAGGTGCCAAACCCTTGGATTGAATAGTTTCATATGTAATCAGAATCATATATAGTAACATCAGCATATTGGGGAGAGATTTTCTTCTTTCTAGGTCTTCAGAGGTTTTATGCTTACTTCTGCTTTATCCCACAAGAGCTCAGCCTCCTCAGATTTTCCTAGAAGACTTTTGGCAGTATCTTGCCTCTCTACCCCTATTAGATTCTCCCAGATTTTCATACTTACTTGTTAAATGCTTGTCTCTTCTGCCTCCCTCTGCTTTGTCTTTTAAATTCCTACTTGGGCAGGACATTTTTGGGGGGGGGCAGAGTGGGGGTGGTTCATGCTGTGATTTCGGGGGGAGGGAGGGAAGAAGCATTTATTAAATGCCTGCTATTCGCCAGGCCCTGTGCTAAGTACAAATATTTACAAATTTTTTATCTCTTTTTACAAATTATCTCATTACAAATATTTTCTCATCTGATCCTCACAACCACCCTGGGAAGTAGGAGCCTTTATTATCATCCCTGTTTTGAAGTTGGGGCAGCTAGTTGGTGCAGTGGAGTCAGGAAGACCCGAGTTCAAAGATGGCCTCAGACAATAGCTATGTGACCCTGGGCAAGTCATTTAGCCCTGTTTGCCTCAGTTTTCTTATCCAGAAGTAGCTGGAGAAGGACATGGCAAGCGCCTCCAGTATTTTTGCCAAGAAAACTCTAATTAGGGTGACAGAGTTGGTCACAACTGACATGACTGAACAGAATTTTGCAGTTGAGGAAACTGAGGCAGGTTAAGTGATTTTTCTAGGGTTGCAGAGCTGGTAAGAGTCATGCCTTCCTGACCTCAGCCCCAGCCACCTAGCTAAAGACTCTTTATCGGTGCTGGTCCAAAATTGTTGCCAAATTTAAAGTCCTTAAGAATTGCCCAGGATCCCAATACCCAGATATCTCAGAGGTAAGACCTTGAGTCTAGGCTTCCTGATTCCTAAGTCATCTTTCTGTGGACTCCTGTGTGTTGCCTTGGTCTCATCAAAGGTCATTGTTTAGTAATGGAATGACTCTAAGTTGGTCCTGGGTGTGTCTGAATTAATTCAGCCCTCTAGGGTTGTTCCTGGATGTCTGACTTGGTTTCTTAACTCCTCCCTTAGCCTTTGAAGAAAGTATGTACTTCTAATCAGCGATAACTTGGGTCTGGGTCCCATCCCCCTCCCCAGTTATTTTTTCTCCTGTAATTTTTTTTCTATCCTGCATATTCTGATCCAAAGTTTGGCTGGACACGGATTGAACTCTTGAACCAGTAGTTTAGCAGCTAGGGATAACTCTAGGTAAGAATCATGCTAGATCTCCTACCTAGAGCTCAGGCTTAAGTTAGAGTGGGGTTTTCACCACTGCATTTACCCAGAGGCATTGGCTAATGAAGTAGTGTTGGGAGGTGGGGTGGGTCTTATCTCCCCCCCCCCCCCAACCCCCACCATGTGATTAAGCAGTGGGAAAACTGGACTGCATTTGACCAGAGGAGTATGGTAGAAAGACCTCCCCCTTCTTCCCTTCACTGGAGCGACTTAGGTGGGGTTCTTTGTAGCAGCTATCTAATGGACATTCTCTTGAGAAAAGCTCTACTCTGGATTTTCAATACTAATTTTGTAGGCCTGTCAAGCTTCACCACACATGAAGAGGAAGCAAGGCCAATGAACACTGAAAACATCATGAACAGCAGTTCTTAGTTACCATGAATCCTGGAAGGGCTTTAATAGATAATGCACGCATGCTTTTTTTTTTTTTAACGCCTCCATACTGGTATGGAGCATGTATGCTGCATCCCTTAAAACCAGAAGGATTCTGTGGTTTATTTATTATTTTTGAGTAGGGGGCGAGGAGTTGGAGAGGTTTCTAAGACAAAAGACTAAGGAGACGGAAAATTCCAATTTAAATGGGCAGTGTTCTAATATTTCTAGTAACTGAACTATTCAGAATGTCAAAATCAGACCCCCTTAAATTTTCAAATTTTTATCCTGTTTGGCTTGGACTGTCCATTTATCTCACAGTGTCCACTTAATTTTACAGTATGTGCAATAAGAGAGGGGTGTGTGTGTGTGTGTGTGTGTGTGTGGAGAGAGAAATTAAACCTATTTCTTTAAAAGGAAAGACTTAAAATTAAAAAAAATAAACAAGCATTTATTAATCACTACCTAGGAGTGAGGCAGTAGGGACACAGACAAAAAATGAAACTGTCATTGCCTTCATGGAACTTACATTATTAAGGAAGGCAAGAAATAGATATGTAAATATATACCAAAATGAATGCATGATAGCTTTATAGAGGGCACTGGTGCTTCTGGGCAGCTTGACTGGAACATGGATAAAAATTAGTTCAACTTCGTAAAGCTTTGTGCCTTATGTAAGTAAATACTTAACCATAGGGCAATCACAATAAATTGAAATGTTAGACCTCTGTATGTAAGGATGGCAGTCATATACTTGCTACTGTAATTAAATAGCCCCAATTTGGGCAAGCTCTTGCTAGACGAACTCGGAGACATACAGTTTGACTCCAGTCCCCTGGACTAAAGCTTTGTGTAACAATTGAACCATATGAGATACACACTTTAATTGCTAATGAATCAAGTATGCAGCAAGCTATTTCTGCTCCCTGGTATGTGTAGGACTACTTGCCAAAAAAGAATAACTGAAAAGATAACCATCAACTCTGGGAATAAATGGGGGGTGATCCTGGAACATTTGGTTAGTGAACTAGAGATAGGTATTAATGGGTGGGCATGCCTGAGACAGAACATCTCCTTAGTGTTTGATGGATTAACTTTGGCAGTGCCCCTTTTTTATATCTAAAAAATGTCAAAACCAATTTAACTGAGTCTAACTTAGTTCAAAACATTTTGAGTGTTCTCCGAGGAGAGAGCCATAGGATGAGAGAGTTGGTTTAGGTCAAATAAACAGATACTTACTATAGAATTAATTTTAGAGCTGAAAGAAACTCTAAATGCCATCCTCACCATACCCTTTGATTTTACAGGTGAAACTGAGGCCCAGATGAGTTGAACGGGACAGAAGCTAGCTATTAATAGATTTTGGAATAGATGGCATTTAGTAGAATATCCTTTCCACTATCAAGGGACAAAAAGTTGTATAGATTAATGCCTTAGACTCTAGCAGATGGAGATTATTTATACCCAATGGCTTTACCTTAAAACAAGGTCAAACTCCATATCCTCATCCTGGAATTTAATAGTGTAACTTCAGATTTCCTCATCTGAGAAATATTATCAAATAAGATAATATTTTTAAAGTGCTTAATAAATACTTGTTCTCTTCCCTTGTATAACAGGAATAATACTGTTTGTCCTGCCTTCTTCATAGGATTGTGATTATTCCATTACTTCATTGATTTTTTTGCATCCATTGTTGTGTTTTTGTCTTCCTCAAATTAATTTGTATTTATTTATCTGTGGAATAAAAAAACATGGTTGGTGTGTAGCTAATTCTTAGTTATCCACGGGTAATGGTATAGTTTATAGAAGTCTATAAATTTGAGCTGTTTTAAACTATATTCCTCTTTTAGGTTTATCAAAGTTAGCAAACTTTTTCTTTTTTGATCTCTTTTACTCCCCCCATCCCTCACCCCCCTTCAGCAGAGTAAAGATGAAAATGAGTAGGGAGGGGGAGAAGACAAGAACCAGATGATTTCCAAACTGCCTTGTCAACCTCTGAGTAACTAAGGCTTGACTCACTCTTGTTGGGTTTGTGTGTGATGTCTTTTATTCTGAGGATCTGGACCTACTTTCATGCTTGCAGACACTGTTTCCACATTAATCTTGGTAGGTGCATGAGCTACAGGGACTGGACTGGTGGATTCACTAGACTTGGGGTTGGAAGACAGTTGACATTTTATGATGAACTTGAAAGTGCAGTTAGAATAACTAGACTGGCCATGCCCAGGGTGCTTTGTCAATTTCTTGGGCCAAACCTATTCACTTTCTTAAGATGTCCTTCCTTCCTGTGATATCTTTGGTACTTATGGACCTGTGTCTTCCTGAAGGGAGTTTGGAGTTATTATGAAAGAGTAAAATGTGAATTTTTTAAAACTCTGCATTTGACTAGTTCAGGTTTAGGCCTTCATTCTTTTGTGTATGGGTGCTCATGTGTATTGGTTAGTGTCTCAAGAAGCAATTGCTGTGTGTGTGTTAAGGAAAAGATTTTAAATGAAACTTGCTAGTCATCAGCTTTACCATCTTCTGCCTTGCTCCCCTCCATTTTGGTTAGGCAAGCTCCCATGACCCTTTTGAGATGAGGTGAAAACCCAACAACTTAATGCGGTATTACAAAAAAAAAAACCAAACCAAATTGCCCCCATCCCTCCACTATATGATGCCCAGACCTCTGAAGTTCTGTTTGTACTATTTTTAGTTTGCAATAATCTTGAGATGTTGAAAGATAAAAGGACCTATGTGAATGTAAAGCATTAAGGAGCCATGGTCTGTGGAATCCTCCAGTTAAATTGGTAGCAGATGGCTTTCATCTGCCTCGAACAGTTTTGGGAATGTTGCCTTGCCTTGAAGTTGTGGTATAATACCATGACACCACAAAGCTTTGTCCTCCACATAGGACATGTGAACTTGCTTCTTTCAAAGTGGGCTTCACTGTATGGCTGTGGCTGTTGCCTTTGATAAATGCCCCAATTGAAACGTTGGATTTCTAATTCTTACATTTCTGAATTTCATAACATGATTGGTAATATTCTGAGAGCTTTTTGGTCATCCACGCACATAAGGGGTACCCAAAATCTTGGTGCATATTAAGCTTCAGAGCACACCAAAGCTTTTGGGACATGCTGTATTGGTAGGAGTGGAATAAGTGGGATAGAGGGGAGTAGACCCAGGTCCTTGGGAATTTTAGTTGCATTAAAGCAATTTTTTGTTCTATCCTTTCTCAGCACACATCTTCATTATATTAGGGCCATGAGATGAACTCATATCTCCTAAGAACAGATGGTTTCTTTCTTTGATCAGACTTGAGGGAAATTCACCTTATTTCTAGATTCACAAGGTGAATAGATTAAACTTTGAGTAATCAGCTGTATAGCTATTCCAGACATTCAGTGTTTTTGGTCTTGCAGTTTCAGGTTGTAATTTTAAAAATTTAAAGTATTTAGTTTTGAATTAAAGGCAAACCCTCCAGAAGCATTGGGATTACATCATAAGAGTTTTTTTTTTCTCTCTTTGAGTTTTAAACATTCATGTAAGTAATGTCCAGTGGTGATCGCATACTTGAGTGACAGATATCACATTTCTAGTTAAACTGCTATCAAGTGAAGGGGGGAGGCCAAGGGAAGGTCTGGATTCAATAGTGAACCAGGGTTGACAAGACTTAAGCTCTTTACCTCCCCCTTCTAGGGAACAACTTGTGGCTGCTACTGTATGAGTTTCTTTTGTGTCTTTAAAAATGTTTTTCAATAACCTTTTTCAGTACTATAATCCTCGAAACTACTGTTAGGATTCCAAACCATTGTGGTTTAAACTAGCTGGAATCCAAAAGGTGGTTGACAGAGTGAAAGGAAACCTCCTTTTAAATAAAAAACACATTTGGCTTGACTGATGATCTTGAAGTCTGAGCATAGAAAGGCCAAGTCTCATAGCTGAAGGGAACAGGGCATCCTTGTTTCCTACCACTGGAACAGTTCCCAGCCCTATAACAGAGCTCATCAGTTAGCATCATAATATCATAGATTTAGAGCTGTCAGGAAGGGACCTTAAAGGTCATCTAGTCAGTCTGACCTTCTTGTTTTATAGTCAAGGAGACAGCTCTCAATCGATGAGTTGACTTGTCCAAGGTCACACAGTTCTTAGTCTGAAAGAGCTGGGATTGAACCTGGGTTCTCTGATGACAAAGCCTGCCTTTCTCACTCTGCTGCAGTGTCAACGTGGGCTATTATCACAGATTGAAAGCTTGATGGGACCTTAGAGGCCATCCATCGAGTCCAGCCCCTCTAGAGTGTCCAGAAGACCAAGATTTGATGATTATAAATCCAATTCTCTTTTCTCTGTCCCACACTGCCAGCTCAGGCTAAAAGTGAAAACTTGCGAAACTTCATATTGCCCTGATGGATTGTCATATTATTCAAGATAAGATTAAATAAAACTCTCCACCTAAAATAACAGGTCTATTGCTACTATGTTGTGGGTATATAACAAATAATCAAAACTGTATTGATGCTATTACTGAAGCATTTCTTTAGGCTAGGTTAACCCACAGGAAATTTTGAAGAAGAATTTGGTAGCATCTGAAAGTGAGCCTAAAGTTAAAGAGGGTGTGTGTGTGTGTGTGTGTGTGTGTGTGTGTGTGTGTGTGTGTAGAACGTTTTCCTATTCCATTTTTCATTTAATTGTGAAATTTCTTTGCAATCAGAGACTTTCGCCCGAAATGAAACATTTCCTAGCAGTTACTTGTGTTCTCTTTTCTTCCTGTCTGGCTTGCTGAAGTTGTCATGTTATTCCTATCCAGAATTTATTGGAGCAGTAAGCAAAATCTCAGGGGAGTGTAAATAATGATGATTATAAAGGAGAATCAGTTTACCCAGGAAAGCCATTATCTTTGACTTGCAAAGCTTTTATAGCCATACTTTGTTTGCTTACAGTTGTTTAATACAAATGGGGGCCTTAATATACTTTTTATAAAAGGAGTCTTCTTACTCCTTTGTACATGGAGGGCATCCCTAGAAAGAAAGATGTCCTCTTGCCCAATCACAGCAGCTTATTTCTCTTGAGGAGCATGATGCTGCAGCCAGAGGTAATGCTGAGCAAACCTGCCTGTGGGATTTCCCTTTCAAAGAAACTTGCTTTTGCCCCTGGGAAAGAAGAGGCTTCCCATAATACTCTATGCTGATTGTATTAGGATGGGTAAAGAGTACCATTCAACTGGACCAGCATTTATTAAATACCGGCTGTGCGAAAGGTCCTTAATAGGAGATGCATGCTTTATTTTTGGATCCTCTTCAACACTACCTAGTCTGTTCTTTCCCCCTCTACACCTCTCTCTACCTTGAACACAGAAGGAGAGTGAGGGAAGAGAAGAGGAGGGAGGTAGAGAAAGAGGGGAAGAGGGGAGGGGGAGAGAGAAAGAAGAGATTCTGAAGACTGATTTAAGTTTTATCAAGATCTAGGGAACCAGAGGGCCCTCTAAGTAAGTGGAATCAGATTGTTGTCAGAAAACTTGGGGCTTTTTGTGAAGGAAAGAACAGGAAACCCAAAGTTGTAGTTTACTATCTTTTGGTTTGGGTTTGCTCATTCCTTATGCCCTCAGGCAGCATGAATGAGACTTGTCAGAAGCTCACATGACTTATACAGGAACTCCCTGCTATACACACATTTCAGCTTGTAATTTTAAATACATAGATTGAGATAGAAAGCAGTGTGGTGTAGTGGAAGGAGAGTGAACTTGAAATCACAGGACTGGCCTTTTCTTTAACCTGGGCAACACTGGGGTTAGTCACCTCACTTCTGGTTCTATAAAGTGAAGAGGTTGAAATCTGTGACTTTAAGGGCCCTGCCAGCTCTAAATCTACAATCCCACCATTTCCCACCTCTCTTAATGACAGTAGCTGTATCTTTCATGGGTTGGTGACGAGAGAGGCCCGGAGATGGCAAATCTTTCACTACTTCTCCGAAGTGATGTTTTTGTTTCCCTGGCTTTTTGCCCTGGGTCTGTCTCCTTGACAGTTCTTGGTGGATTTTTCTCCACCATTTTCGGCATAGCTTAGCATTGGGAGGGAAGCTGCCTTGTTTTCCATGTGTCCTCATAAATACCATTATGTCAGTGAAACATTGGAAAGTCAGAAAGCCATGGTTGTTGATTTGAATACCTGATGCCAACCAAGCACTACTTTTCTTCCTGAATTCCTCCTTGCTTTTCTCCTAAAGCAGGCACTCTACAGGCTCCCCTGTATTCTTGAGCTTCAAGTGAAATGTTAACATGCCTGAGAATGGTTCCTTTGGAATCACCAAGACAGCTTGTGTTGCAGAAGACAGTTTCCTTTTTTTTCCCCAAGAACACCTGGATCTGTTAAGTGTTTACAATTTCTAATTTTTGTGTTTTTAGGTGGGGAAAGTTATTTTTCTTTTGCTTCATTCACAGACCAAAAACGACCATCCATACAGGCCTAGGAATTAGACTGTAATGCTGTTCTTAGATATTGGACAGTAGAATTTCAAATTGTGCTAATTTTTCCTATTTGTGGGTGTTAGCTGTGAATCTTAATTTAAATTGACCTCACCAGTATCCCAGTTCCCTAAATGAACCATCACCTTTTTGGGAGATGACTGAGGGAGATAACTTAAGTTGGTTTGGGTTTTCTTCTTGAACAGTAATCTTAATGGAGTATATATATGATGGACTATACACCTTTGCCTTCCAGGTCCTCAGTGCAGTGAGGTTTTTTTTCCCCTTTTCCTAAAGATTTTCTTTTCATTTTGCTGTTTCCTACACTAATATTCTTTGGCAGGGAAGAACTAGAATATAATTTATTCTAGGCAAACTACTTATTTATTTATCTGTTCATTTTTTCTCTTGCCTGGTCAGAAGTTTTTTTTTTTTTTTTTTTGGTTGAAGGGGTGATGTGTGTGTGTGTGCATGTGTATGTGTATGGTGGGGGCAGTGCTTCTTCAAGAGGGAGAGTGACATATTCTTCTTATGCCAGATAAAGATTTAACAAATATTTACACAAGTGTTTCCTAACTTTTTTTTTCTTCTCAGATTGATGTGAAATTTGGTCAGAGGTGAATTACAGAAAATTTAAGAATTTTTTTGTAGTGTTTTTTTTTTTTCTTTTTTGGTGAGCCATTTATCTGCTTGAAAAAATAATCTTTTGGAGCTGTGAGGAACTGGTAGAATTGGGCTGGGAGAGAAGAATGAAGCTTTTAATTAATATTGTAGACACTAATAAGTTTGTCATCTTTTGTTTCTGAAAATGCTTTGCAGAAATGCTTCTCAGTATTTCTCCTGGACTTTCAAGTCCCTTAGTAAATTCTTCCTCCGATTTCTGATTGGAAGAAATTTGGTGGGGAGGCAAAGACTAACTTCTCTTTCAGTGTTTGGTGATGCTGCGTAATGCATGGGCTCTTCAGTGCCAAGAGAATTTCTGCTGCTCATATCATGCGTTTTTGACAGCAAGAATCTCTGTTCCAAATTTACTCTGCTGTCGAGGTCTTTAATTTGGCCTAACTAATGGAGCGTCCTGACAGATGCCTGTATTAAAATTTTCTTCTTAATTCTCCAAGTAACCAAGAATTTGTGGTTTGGTTGGGACCCCTCATTTTGAATGGGGGAAGTGTGTGCCTGTGGGTGGAACACTTGAAAAACCTTAACTTGGCACTGATTAACTGAAAATTGGGTATTCTCTGATGCTTTTTTTTTCTTTTGTGAGTCCATATGCCCCCATAACCTATACCCATACTTGTGCCATTTGAAAACAAATATAGCTTCCTTATTTCTAAAATTACTTATTAGAGTTACTTTTAAGAATTGAGATAGAAATGCCCTAAAATGTGATGCAGAATATTTTTTCAATAATGCCTAGGTTAACAATGATAGTCTTGCTGTATTGTGCAAAAAAGGCTTCTGTTCAGCCCCAGCTGGGTTTCAGGCTTAATTCATTGCTCTATGGTGGGATCACCACAGCTGCTGTGGGGCCTTTACAAATGCAAAAAAGCTGTCAGTGTTTGTTTCATCAGCTGCATAAGTGATGAGGCCAAGTTGAGGAATCCATTCCCCCAGTGCTCAGTGTGCAGGCTGTAAGCATTGTTGTTTACAGAATTAGTGTGTTGGAGCTTTAAAATAGTTGGCACATCGTCTGTCTTTTAAAAAGCACAAGACTAAGGAACAGAACCAGTTGGTTGTCCTTGTAATGCTGGCCCGACCCTGCCTCATCTCTCTCTCTCTCTCTCTCTCTCTCTTTTTTCCTTTCTCCCTCCTCCTTAACAGTTACCTCTCCAGAGTAATGCGCTGGCTTCTCCTGTCTTTGTTGGAGTGCTCTGCACAGAATTCCACACTCCAAACTAGAACCGGCTTGCTCTTTGGATTGCATCACTTAAAACTACTGTCTAATTACTGTTGACTTTGGCCTCTTTCCTATCTCTGGACCTGGGATGTTGGAGAGGCTTCGTGTGTTTGGACCATGGTATTTAAAAACCCCCAAAACAACTTGCCTTTTAATTTCGGTCCGTCAGTCATGGGTAGGGTGTTTTCTCCTGCACCTGTAGTGTGGTTGTCATAGAAAAAGCACTGCATTTTTGAAGTCTGAAGACTTGGGTTCCAGTCCTGGCTTTGCTCTGCTGCTTAATAGCAGTATGATTTTGGGTAAGTCATATACCGCTCAGGGCATCAGTTTCCTCCTCTGTAAAATGGGGATAATTGATAATTGTAATACTTATTGGGATGATTAAATAAGGCATAAAAAGAGCTTTTTAAGCGATAAAGATACATGTGTATACACATATATGTATGTGTGTGTATACATATACACACAATGTATATACATGCTCTCTGTTGTTGAGGGAAATAAAGTTGAAGGCTATTATTATGTGACTTCCTTCTTTTACCACATGGTTAGTCTACAATCCTGAAGTGTGTTGGCTCTAGGAAAGGCACACTGGACAAGGTATCTTCCAGCCAATTAAGGAGTAGCTCTGAAGGGCTGCAGAGGTTGCTGTCTAATAATATGAGGCATACTCTTTCCCTAGGGGCTAAGTGTGCAGTGTTGGCAGCACTTCCAGTGCCTTTTGGGCTGAGCAGAAGATTGGGAATGGAGCCCAGGATCTCCAGAATGGTAGTGTGGAGTTATCCCAGGCTACCTTCATTTTAATTACGTCTATTTTTCTTGTAATTTTGCCTTTGAAAATAACTACAAATAGGACGGAAATACAGGTAATTCTCAGGGTTGGGTGGGGGTGAAGGCAGTGGATTAGGGTAAAACGTTATATACAACATATATATGTGTGTGTGTATGTGTGTCTTTGTGTATATATACACATACATACACACATATATCCCCTTTTGCTAATACTTATTTTATAGTGGGGGCAAATTATGTGTTTTGTTTTTTTGCCCTGTACCTTTTTCCAGTAGTGGTAATAGCCTGTGCTAAAGTGCATAAAAGGTCTATAATTTCAGAGAGTAGTAGGAGGTGGGCTTTAGGAGTTGCTAAGCCCAGAAACATTCATCACCTAGTAGTCTGTCCTTTGGTGATGACTTTCTGCACTGAGCTTGACTGGTCACCTAATGTCTGTGTAACCCTGGACAATTTATTTAAACTCCACCCCTGGTACCCAGGAACTGCATTTTTAGAGGGAGTTCCCTCATTGGAAGTTTTCTTTCTTTCTTTCTTTTTTCTTTTTTTGCTTTTTGGAGGGCAATTGGGGTTAAATGACTTGCCCAAGGTCACAAGGCTAGTTTTTTGTGTTGTGTTTGAGGTCGGATTTGAACTCAGGTCCTCCTGACTCCAGGGATGGTGCTGTATTCACTTCGACACCTAGCCGCCCCTCATTGGAAGTTTTCTATGCCAATTAAATCACTGGTCTGGTACAAAAATTATTTAAAGAAAAACTTTACATCAAGAGGACCCCCCCCCTTCTTTTAAGCTTAAATTTTAGTAGTGATAAGAATTAATTCGATGAGAAGGTAAACAGGGAAAAGGAATGGAACTTATCAAAGTTGAACTATTAACACTCCTACATGGAAAAACAATAATTGTAACTTATGAAACTTTTCTCAGTAGTTGAAGGGATTAGAAATATATATATATATATATTTGTCTATATATGTGGGTATATGGGCATATGAATACATATGTGAATGTGTGTGTATATGTTTACAGGCAGACATAGATAGAGGGCACAGGACCAATTTAACAGGAAGGAATAATACTTAAAAGGTGAAATTAAGAGGTGAGAGGAATATAGTGGGGAGAGACAGATTGGGGTGAACTATCTCATACAGAAGAGGCAAGGGAAAATGGTTACAATGGAGGGGAAGAATAGGAAGGCATAAGGGAATGGGTCAACCTTATTCCCATTGAATTTGGCTTGAGGAGGGAGTGAAATACACACTAAATAGGGTATCTCACCCTCCAGGAGAATAGGGGGGGAAGGGGATGAGAGGGGGTATGATGGAAGGGAGGGCAGGCTGGGGGGGGGGAAGTTGGAAGCATTCACTTTTGAAAATAGGTGGGATCAAAGTAGAGAATAGAACAAGTGGGAGGTGGGATAGGAGAGAGGGAAATATAGTCAGTCTTTCATAATATATCTACTATGTTATTGTTTTCCATTAGCCACACATGTATAACCTATACTGAACTGCGTATCTTCCCAGTAAGGGTGGGTGACAAGGAAGGAAGGGAATGAATCTGGAATTGAAAGTTTCAAAATAAAAAAAAAATATATATATATATATATATATATACTATTATTAATACCATCTTACATCTAATTGGGAAATAAGATACAGGCACTGAGGCATAGAGACCCACTGGAAAAGTAGAAAGGGGTATGGGAGAGAGCAGATTGGAGGAGGGGATATCCTGTGGGACTGCTATTTTGGGGCGGTGGGTAGGGGAAAAACGGGGAGAAAATTTGTAACTCAAAATCTGGTGGAAACGAATGATGTAAATCAGAAGTTAATAAAGCATTAAAAAAAAGAATAAAAAAAAGAATTAATTCGAATAACTTTGCTATCCAATAATCAGTCAGTGCCCAAGTTTTCCTTTCCTTCTAACTTTCTCTACTGTTTAGATAGAAAACATCACAGAACAATAGGTCAGATGAATAAATTAATCTGATGTTTGCATTTGTGTTTACAGAATAGAACTGGGGGGGGGCCCTAGGAAGAGGGCTCAGGGATGGCCTTCTTTCTACTCTCTCCCCCAAATGTTTCCACTTTTGGAGATAACAGTCTCTGTTTCCTTTAAAGGTTTTCAGAATTATATTGTAATCTTATTTTTGTTTTGACATTACTTAGGAATTTTATATTCCTCCTCCTCCCAGAGAGCCATCCCTTTATAATGAATCATCTTCTTCTCCTTCTCCTTCTCTACTTCTCCTTCATCTGAGCCCGGATTCGATCCCAGGTCATCCTGATTCTGGGGCCGATGCTCTTACTCCCTGAGCCACCTGGCCATCCCGAATCTTCTTTTTTTTGAAGGAAGAAAAAACAGATGATAAAAGTTCAATAAACCTAATTAACACATAAAAAAAGAGATTATGTGCAGTATTCCACACCTGTGGATCCCCACCTCTTTGAAGCCTGGGGAGAGAGGTCTTATATCTCTTTTGGGGCTAAACTTGTTTTTATCATTTTCACATATTCAGTTTGGATTGTTTTGCCATGGGCATTCTTTACATTTATAGCCGTTGTGTGGATGTTGTTGCATCAGTCTCTTAGAACACAGTATACCACAACTCGTTTAACTATTCCATAGTCAGTGGATGTCTACTTTCCAGTAGATGTCCAGTGGACATCTGTTTCCATTTCTTGTCTACCACAAAAAAACATGCTGATATATATATATATATATATATATAAACTTTTTTTTTTTTTGCTTTTTGGAGGATAATTGGGGTTAAGTGACTTGCCCAAGGTCACACGGCTAGTTTTTGTGTGTGTGTGTGTGTGTGTGTGTGTGTGAAGTATCTGAGGTCAGTTTTGAACTCAGGTCCTCCTGACTCCAGGGCTGGTGCTCTACTCACTGCACCACGTAGCCACCCCTGCTATAAATATTTT
Source organism: Petaurus breviceps papuanus (assembly GCF_028583685.1). Taxonomy (NCBI): domain Eukaryota; kingdom Metazoa; phylum Chordata; class Mammalia; order Diprotodontia; family Petauridae; genus Petaurus; species Petaurus breviceps. The sequence goes on from NW_027185810.1 coordinate 3,130,166, forward strand.
GGTGTATATGGAGCCTTTCTTTCTGTCATTAATGCCCTTGAGGGTTCTTTTGGAACAGTGGCATCTCTGGATCTCAAAAGGCTATGGACATTTTAGTCACTTTATTTACATAATTCCAAACTGGTATGGATGTACAGCCTTACCACCAATTCATTAAAGTGTCTGTCTTCCCACAACCCCTCCAACATTGACTCCTTTAATCTTTTTTTCATCTTTGTCAGTTTTCTAGGTGTGGTGGGAAACCTCAGGGTTATTTTGACCAATCCAGAAAATAAATACACCATCTCTGTGCTTGGGGAGAAACAAAGATGAAATTGGGACCTCCCAGAAGCTTGTATTCTATTGGGGAAAATTTTGCATATCAACTAAATACCCACTAATCTATGTACCTTTACTTACAATTTTTAAAATTAATTTTCATCCTGAGCTTAAGCACCAAACACAATGAACGTTTCCATATACATAGTAGAACAGAAAAAGAGGATTGTGTATGAAATTGCAAGTCTGTTATCTGCATGTAGGACCTGCCCTTCCAGGAAGCGCAGTAGTGGAAGTAATAGTAATAAAGCAAACATGAAATTGGCATTCTGTGACTAATTTGCAAAGTTTAGTTAAAAGCTTGGTAATGAAAGTCAAAGAGCCTTTGTTCTTTAAGCCTATCAGTGCTTGATTGCACTTTAGAAAACAAGCTGCTCAGCAGTGTTTCTACTGGCCAGGTGAGAACATTTTGTCATGAGATGTTTGTCCCTAATCACCTTTTCTCATTTTTATTAAAATTCTTAAATATAGACTTTTAGACTTGGAAATCCAGCATTTCACAGAGGGACCTGAGAGGTTCAGAGAGACACTTGTTTAAGGTGACAAGGCTAGGGTGGCATTCTGAGTCACTTTTAGAAACACCTTCCAGGTTGTGAAAACAGTGTTATGGTTTACACTAAATTAATCTGTGAGAAGGAAGGATTTCATGAATGGAATTCATAGAGAATCACCAACGTTTGATTTTTAGCTAATTTGGTGGTAGTGGTGGTGGGTGATGGTGCTGGATGATGGTAGTAGTGATGGTGCTGGTGGGGAGGTCTTTTAAATAGGATGATTTCTTTATTTTTCATATTTGTTGCTACAAACTGATAACTTTCCCAACACAACCCCTTTTAGGCAGCACATTTTTCGAAAAACAGTTAATTATTAGCCAGGGAGGAATATATCCACTTACTTTGACCACTATATTTGACTGGGGCTTTGTTGCCTCTCCTTTATTTAAATTGCTGTAGTCATTATACATATGATTATTTTATTTCTTCTCTCTGCACCACTTTATTCAAGTCTTTCAGTGTTTCCCTGATTGATTAGATTATCTTCTGGAGACTCCCCGGCAGAGGGAAATCTATTGTATTATGCCAATAGCAGATCTCACCTCTCTCCTCCTTTGCTGCAATATCAATTTGCTTTTCTTTTAGGTGTTATGATTAAGGACAGGAGTTAAAATTGAAATGTTGCTTTGTAAAAGTCTCATGAGATCACAGCAGCAGCTCAGCTTGGGTTTGCTCTGCATGCTAGTGTTTTTAACTCTGAATGCATAAATTCTAGGCTCTCCTGGAGTTTCCAACCTTCTTTGCCCTGACCAGGTCTTTTACCAGAGCTGTTAACAAATATTAGATTGACTGACTGATAGTTTGACTACTTCATTTCCCTGAAAAAATAGCTGAAAGGCTGGACACAGCTCTGCATTAGAAGAAGCTAAGGCATGGACAGTCTGGGAACTTGAGCCCATGAGTTATTAGTAGCTGGTAATAAATGGCATTGCTTGAAGAAATGGGCTTTCTCTTTTGGGTTTGCTGTATATCTGGGCAAATTTGAGAATAAAAGGAGTGGGGGAAGGAACTCAGTATTCCAGGTTGTAGGCCTCCTGGTGAGGATTTGGGCAGGCTGCCGAGTTTAGTAAGCTGAGCTGCTCTTTCCTTGGTTAGGAAGTCTTTAGATTGAGGAAAAAAACCGTTCTTTAAAAAGACAACATTATTTTTTGTTTTGCATTCATTGAATGTAAACAAACATTCAACTTTAGCAAAAGGTCCACGAGCTCCAGAATATTGAGAGAATGAATGAAAGACAGGTCTAGTGAAAGGAGTGGATGGATACTGTTGAGTCTCTCTAGTTACACATCTGGGTCTCTTACCTCTGTTAGTCCAGTCATAACCCTTTTTGAGCCTTTCTGTGGGGAAAGCCTTGTAAACGGTAAATCCTTAAATGCCAGCTGTTGCTGTTCACATCGAATGTGTGGGTCGGCCTGGAGCCCCATTTTGCTGAATCTTTTTTAAGTTATGTTAATTCACATACCTGTCTCACTAAGCAGTAATGTATGCCTACAAAGTACCTCAAACAGTTTGTAAAGAGCTCTCCTCAGAACAATCCCATGATTCATAGGTAGTATAAATATTTGCCATACCTTATGATGTACCTGAAAGTTTTCTGACTTCATGTTTTTCGGCCAGGAGAGAGGTCCTTTTCTCAGTGATTTGATCTCAGTTTGATGATGGGTACTTTTATTCGGTCTGTATGGGCCTTCCTTAACTTGAATTCTAATTTTCATTGTGTGTCAGTTTTAAAGGAGCACATGGGGACAAATACCCACTTATCCTACAACAGGCCATGAAGCTATCCAGCCTTGTTCTACTTGAATACTCCTAAATGGTGGAATGCTAGAGTGAGTAAGTGGGTGAGTTTCAAAGCATCCAATGGAGAGGGCTCACCTAGGAAAGCTTGATGAAAGAACATCTATAGTTCTATGAACTATATGCTTTGCTGGTTTGGGCCTAAAATGGTCATACATAATACTGGATCAGAACCTTGAAGTTTTAGCATCAGGCTTAACAGAGATTGTTAGTAATTTATACCTCTTGGCAGCAGTGTATAAAAATGTGGATTAAAAAAAAGCCACAATAGGGGAGGGTGAAGATTGGTGGGGTGCTATGAAATTGCATACTCAAGGTTTTAAGGTGCTTAAGTTCTTAGGGGAAATCTTGATAAGATGGTAAGGACTACAGCTGCATTTCTTTTTCTGCCTTCTTTCCCAAAATTCTTTCTCTAGTGCACACATTTCTTAAAAAAGAGAGAAATTGGCATATTTGACCCGGATGGAACTTCATGACTACAGCAGTTTTCCTGGAAGCTTCTTTTAAGGCACCAATACCCCCCACAAAATTTCTAAGCTTGTAGCTTCCTTTGGTTAGCTTGTTTCTACTAGTATAGAAAATAAAGTTTGTTGGCTGACATGTTTATTTACTTCTGCAGATACCCACTTATAATTCTAAGACTTTATTAGGCCAAAAGCACAATGGTGACTATTCTCCTGGGAAGCTTATTTCCAGTGATCCTGAACCAGATTCACTGTTAAGGAAGGATAGGGAGACAGGAGTTAAAATGTAGAACTGCAGCTAATACTTCTCCATCTGAAGAAATCAGAGCAACTCCTCATCGAAGAACGGGGGCTAGTCATTCTCTCGGATCTTCCTAGAAAGGGGGTAATAAGTGGCTTCTAAAAAGGTGGGGGGGGTTAGGTCAAGTGGGAGGGGAGTAAGCAGTGGAGCATGGCAAGCCTCTAAAGGGCTCCTGAGATTTTTTTTTAAAGAGCCTTCCTTTTGCAGGTCTTTCACATGCACATGTCTCCCTTTCCTCCCTCCATTCTCCCCCGCTGTCTTGTAAATCTCCCAGTTGGAAATTTTTTACATGGGAGAGCGTCTTCCTGTGTTGCAGTTGGCAGAACACTCCCACACAGCTGCGAGGAATTTGCTTTTTCCCTTTCTTTCACAGCTCCTCTCATTTAAAGGCATTAGTACAACCACAAAACAAAATAAAAACTTGAGGAGGGTTTTTAGAAGTTGGAGCCAAGTTTAATTAAAGTCAAGGAAGTTGGGGGTTCTGGCCCTTTTGTCAGACCTCTTAACTCAGATGTGTCCTGATGGCCGACAAGGTGCAGGATGCTGGTGGCAGGGCCGGAATTGGGGAATCTTTGGCTTTGTTGGCCTTAGGGGCTGGATTGTCCTGGGGTGGGGGGAGTGTCCTGCAACTCATCAAAAGATGTGTTGAGCTGTCCTGTGGTGGCCCATAGAATGTTTTCTTGTCACAGCATGTTGTGGGGTTGTCTGCTCATGTTAGAGGGTGTAAATGACAACACTCTTCCTCCTTTCCCTTCCCCTCCCCCACCTGCAATAAAAAACCACTATCAGAATGAACCCATAAACAAATGTACTACAAGGACTCCTCGGGGTGAGTCCTCCCCCCTCCCCCAACTGGTCGAGGTCATAGCCCATCTCTGCTTTTTGTTCTCTTGTGTGATTCTTATCCCCTTAAACTTACAGAAACTCAGAGGTCTGAATAAAAGCAATTTCCCAGCTTTTGAATTTTAAACTTACTTTAAGCTGTATCTGGAGGTGTTTGAAAACAACAATAACCCAAACCTAACAAACCAGTGTTTTGGAGATAAAGCTGTGTAGATGAAGGAGGGGAAGGTTTTTGAGAAATGTGTTAACATTTCTTACAAATGCTCATAAACAGCTCACTTTAACTATAGCCAAACACAGCCTCCCTGTGTTGTTCAGGCATCATTTATGCATGAGAAACTTTCTTTGGTTGTATAGACTCTTAGCCAAATCAGTGTCTTCGGGACCCCCAGAGTAAATTAGTGATGTCTGATAGACCTTCTCCCCCACCAATTGATGCATAAAGAATTTGGAATCTTAAAACAAGAAGGAAGTTCAGGTATTCTATACATTTTTGAAAGATTAATATAAATGCTATAACATCATAGTTGGGAAGGCCATCAGAAGCCATTTGCTATTTCGATAATAATCTCCTTTTCAGTTTTCTCAGGTGTTCATCTAGCTTTGTAGTTTTAAGACCTCTGATGAGGAAGAACCCACTACTTTATTTAGAAAGTTTATTTTGGTCCCCACTGTCCCAAGGGTCCTTTGTAGAAATAGTTTGCATTTAATTTTCTCATGGATGTGTTATTCTCTCTAACAGAAAGTATACTCCTTAAGGACAGGAATTTTTTTTTTTTGGTGGGGGGAGGAGTCTTTACATATTCCAGTGTCTGGCCCCTAGTGGGGCCTTCATAGATGGTTGTTAGATGAATAAATTTTGGATTTTAGTCACCCATGAATATGTCTCATTTGTATGAGATTGTACTTCCTCCATGAGAGATCATCTTAAGTAAACTTTGCATTCCCTTCATCTCTCCCCTTCTCCCAGGCAGATTGCTCTATATGCAAGAGGGGCCTAATAAGTGTTGAATTGACTCCTCAGTAGAGGCCTTTTACTTCTTTTTGGGCTTGTTGGAGAAGGGATTCTTGTGGAAGCTTGGGTTGGACTAGGTGGTCTCGGAGGTCTCTTTACAGATCTTTGATTCTGAGAATCATGTCATATTTTGGTGTTTTATGAAGGCTCTGTAGCATCCCATTTGATAAGGAAAGGAGCAGGCTTTTTTCTGTGTAGAGCCACCAAGTTTGTGGGTCCTTACCTTCACTTCTAGTGCTCTTCCTTGGAAATGATTATGCCATAATTCTTCCCCTAACCCCCCTACCTCCTAGCACCATGCTTGACACCACAAAGCAACTCTTAAAAATGCTGACATTCCCTTATGAAAACTAACCTTTTAGAACAGTTGCCTTGAAGCATTTGGGAATACTGGCTTTTCTACTGTAAAATTTAGAAGGACCTTGAATTGATAGCTTTCATTTGAGTTTTCTCTTGTTTTTAAAATTAGCATCTATATGATTTTTGGGGAGCATTTTTTTTTTCTTGAAAGGGATGATAACAATTTGTTACAGCTTCTCATCTTGACAAAATAGTAGAGTGGGCTTAATAGTCATGGAGATTCAGGTTCTCTGTCCATGTTCAAATCCTTTTAGTTCCCTAGAACTCAGTCTCCTCATCTGTAAAAGGAGTAAAATTTAACTAGGTCTTCAGGGCTCCTTTCAGTTTTAAATCTGTGATCCTAATACAAGTGGTACTTAACTCAGGGTTCTTGTGAAGATGGCATGAATGTAATTTTTTTTAAAGCATTAAATAAATGTCAGTCATTGGCTAAAATGTTTATTAAGTTCCAATAATGTGCAACACATTATGCTTGATTATGTCTATCTGTGTGTACAACAGGGGGACCAGGCCCCATTTTAGCTCTTGCTTTCTGCTTATTGAGGAAACTGGTTTGGTGGTTTTTGGTCTGTTTCCTATTAATGACTGAAAGGATCCTGTTCGTTTTATCCTCCATGATAACATGGAGACGAAATGTTTCTGAGTTTTATCTATTACTCCATTGTGTCGGGAACATATTTTGTTTGTGCATTGGGAACCATAGACGGTAAAGGGGGAGGAGAGGACTGGGGAAAGGGGTGACAGTCACAGCTTAAAAAAAAAAAGTAGCACATTCATTTTCTCTCACCCTAGTAAGTTAGAGGAGTTATTATAATTATATTTGCCAACTGATTTATAAAGGTTAAAGTGTAAAGGCGAGTTTCAGACCCTTTTAAAAATTAAGTTAATAGGGAATATACTAAATCTTTGTGCTTGGTCATCTAATCTTTTGGTCAGCAAAAAATAATTGTAGTATTAGCTTATATTTCTGTGGTATTTTAAGGCATATGAAAGGGCAAGGCCCACACCTATACACCAATCCAGAACATAAACCTTCATCATTAGTTAAGTGAATGACATGAAGCTAGTAAATTTCAAAACCTAGAAGTGGAATCCAGGGCTTCTGATTATAAGTCTAGTATTTTTTATGCAACAAATGATATACTTGAAGTCTTACTGATCTTTCAGTGGGGCCAGATTCTTTGAATTTCTCTTACCAGAGATGACATTTTTTTTTAAATGGGGGAAGCCATATTTTGGCTTTGAAACAATTCTTCCATTAGATTCTTCCCAAAGTAATTGAATCCATCCTGGGGTTCTTTTTATGGATACCAGTATCAACTCTGTTATCCTTAGTTCTTGTTGTACAACTGGCCCATGTTCTTTTTCAGTCACAGGTTTCTTAAGTGATGTTTATTTCTCTTCCAGTGTGCAAATCCTTGTGGGTGATATGTGCTGCTCCCCATCCTTTTGTGCTCTCAGGGTCACCTGTAGTTGTGATTCTTCTGACATACTGTTATCATCACCAGGAAACTATTGATGCTTAGTATAACTTTTAAAAGGACCAACTTGAGCTGATCAAGGCTTTTTCATATTCGAGTGTAAAAAAATATTCTCTAGATGGGGGTGAATGGTGGACACTGACCATCCTGAAGGCAGTACTTCTGTGCTTGCAGTGCCTCTTAGACAAGAGCGACCAGGATTCCAGGATTAGCCAGCCACATTTTCTCCCTAGTGGTGCTTTTCTGAATAGACATTCTGCATTTCCTCTGAAATATTTTCTGGTTTTATTCTGACATTTTTTACTGTTGTTCCCTTCATAGAAAACTTGGTCTTGTTGTATTAACTCCCTTGGTTCCAATGCCCCTAGAAGAAAAGGGGAGGAAAGGTTTGGGGGGAGTGGGCAACCTTTCTAAAGGTCAGTTGTCACAGGCAGGGAAAACCTGCTTTGTCATGCTGCAGGGTGGGTTGTCCTGTCACTGGGAGATGACAGTTCCCATTGATAGATAGATGATGGTCAGGTTTAAGAGACTGGAAGAAGCTTTGCATCTGTACCTGGTATACCTCTGTCATTGAAAAAGAGACTTAGGCTAGTGGTCAGGGGCCAGAGACCAAGTGTCCTAAGACTCAGCTGGAAAGACTTTTCTCCCCCTCTCCCACCTCTCCACACTGGGTTAGTTTAAAAGGGCTTTAAGACTTTTTTTTTCCTCCTGGTATTCATGAAGGTTTATGTACATACTCATATTTTCAGAATTGGAGATTTTTTTCCTGTGTGCAAGACACCTTTATTACAGATGTTGGCTGTTCTAGTCAGAAGTTTTAATAATAATATTGAGAATCCAAGTCCATTTTCTCCCAGTCTTTCACCTCCCAATGAGCATGGTTTTAAAATAATACATTGGAAAATTATATGAGTTTTTCAGTAGAAAAGCCTAATGTAAGTTCGAGGGCTTTCAGATGATTTTAATCTGCTATTGTTTAATAATAAAGACTTTAACTCTGTACAGCAATTTCTTTTTCTCACCCTCACAACTTTCCTCCTATAGCAAGAGAAATCTTACTTCCATTTACAGAAGTTGAGGCTTTTGTCCCTTCTTTGCTCTGGGGACACAGGAGTATTAGCTTAATTGCCTGTGTCACTCTTGAAGAGAAGGTGCCCCATGAATTGGGACAAGCAATTTTCTGGTACTTTTTGCCTAATGGGGTTTGCAAATTAAGCTGTGAATGGTGGGGCTTTGGGGCTGCCTACATCTTTTCTGGGAAGGGGAAAAAAGTTTGTAGTAGTGTGGGCCAGTGTTTGTGGAAGCAATTCTGTCAGGATGCAGAAGGTTCACAGATCAGATTGTAGGAAAACAGAGCTTTGGCCTGAAACTTTCTTCCCTGAGGAGCATTATTTAAATGAAAAAAAAAGATTTTAAAATTGTGCCTTTTAATGCCAGTAACAAACATGAACATTTCCATATACAGGAAGGGACATTAAAGATGATTGCATGTGAAATGCCAGTGTCAAACTCCCTCTTGTCTGTTTTTGTCTGAATTGAACATTTTTCTGCATCCTTTTGTGTATTAAAAAGAAATTAGTTTATGATCCCTTCCCTCTTTATGGCAAACAGTACTTCTACCCCTTTCGGTCTTCAACATAAAACTTTTGGTTTGTATTAATTGCATCTGAAAATGTTTGTCTTCCAGCCCTCATCACCATTACTAGGTTTAGCCATTGTATTGATCAGAGTTTTAAAGTTTCTCAAAGATTTGTACTTCTGAGATGAAGAAAAAGAGGCTGAGAGTTTTAGAGGAAAGGAGATAAGTTGATTTTATCCCATATAGCTCTCCCTTGCATCCCCCGGCCCCCCCCCCCCCCCTTTAAAAAAACACACTGCATGTTAGCTTGGACGGGTCAGTTTAGGGTGAATGCTTCCTTTTAAACTTTAATTTTGCTTTTTTTTTTTTTTTTTGGTTCCCTTACCTCAGACTGTGCCTGCCTTAGGTTTAAGGCCACAGACCTAGAGGTATGTACTCTGCTCAAATTCTGAGTTATACTTGGTTAGCCAGGCTCCTAGGATGGCAGGACTATTCAGCAAATATTTGACCATGGCCCCTATGATCCCATTCCCTCATTGTTAATTTTTTCCAGAAGTTGTATTTTGAGTAAGGGCCCAGGACAGCTATCCTTTCTATTCTCCGGGACCACCATCCCCCTTTGGGTATCTCTCACTTCCATCTTTCATCTCCCCTTTGATGTGTTTCCCAGGAGACTGTAAGCTCCTGGAGGATAGGGACTGCCTTTTTACTTTTATTTGTATCCTTATCTCTTAATATAGGGCCTGTCACATAGCCAGCCCTTCAGTGCTTCTTGTAGAGAACAAAGCTTTAGAAAGAGGCCTTGGAGGTCAGTATAGGCTGAGAGGTAGCTGAAGTTCAGTGATTTGGCCAAGTCGAGGCAGGGAATGAGTAGGCAGAACCAGTATTCAAAATCTGGTTCTGTGCCTGCTTCTTCCTTCTGAAAGATTAAATTGCCAGTAAGGCAAGTTATCACATGATTTGTGTCTCTAAGGAATTTCAAAGAGAAAGCACTTAGAGAAAAAAATGTACAAGATATCTTCTGTACCAAGTGCTTTAGCATGCTGCTAGGCAGCTGATGTAGTGGAAAAACAGGGGATTTGGGATTAGACGACCTAGGTGGGAGCCTCTATTCTGTGACCCCGGGCCAGTCACTAAAGCTCTGAGACTTAGTATCCTTATCTGTAAAATGGAAATAATACTTGCATTACATTCTTCAAAGGGCTGTTGTGATGAAAGTGCTTTATAAAGGGTAAGGCATGCTGTATAAGATTTGTATTATTAATAAGAGCAAGGAATATGGCCTGGGCTGGTGATTTTATTGGTAGTGGAAAGTCCCAGGTGAGGAAAACTCCCTTTACCAATGCAGGTCAGCACCTTTTCTGCAGTTTAGAGACTTAAGGTGTTGCCAGGTGCATTAAGAGGCTATGTGACTTACCCAGAGTCACACACAGCTAATATATGTCAGACGTAGGATTTTAATTCAGATCTTTGCTGCTTTGAGATCAGCCTTCTATCCAGATCTCTAAGCCACGTTGTCTTTCAGTGATAGTAGTAGTAGTAAAACAAAAGTGATACAGCTGTAGAATCATCTGATTTTTCACTTCTGCTCTAGGATCCCTAATCCTGTTTGATCTGAGCTTTTGCCTCAGAATGGATGCATTCCCTAGACATAGGGATGATCTTCATAGGGCTGTCTGGCTCTCTTGGGTCTGGAACAAGACTGACCTGGGCAAGGAGGGAAGCTAAGGTTCTGTGACTTGGCATTCTGAGTACAACGCCATGAAAACCTGGGTTTTACTGAACCTGACTATGCCTCAGTTTCATCATTTACAAAATGAGGAATGTAGACAATGTTCTCAAAAGTACATTCCAACTCTTTTTTTGTTTGTTATTTTGGAGGGCAATTGGGGTTGTGACTTGCCCAAGGTCACATGGCAAGTTAAGTGTTAAGTGTCTGAGGCTGAAACACAGGTCCTCCTGACTCCAGGGGCAGGTGCTCTGTTCACTGTGCCACCTAGCCCGCCCCTCTCCTTTCCAACTCTTAAGTCTGTGATCCTTGGACTGCAAAGTTCTTTCCCGAAGCTTATCCCTTTTATAATGCCAGTCAATATTGTGGCATTCAGCTACTGATACTTATATATCAGGGAGCAAATTCAATAGAATCAAAACTCCATTAGAGTGAATTCTGCTACAAAGAGACATTCTGCTGCGATATGTTTAGGTTTTGAAAGATGATTCTTAGTTACTGGGTTTTGTTGTCCAAGTTGCAAATGATTATTATCTAAAGAAATTAATACATCACGGCCCCTTCCTTTTTTGTCTTGAGACCATGCAGAGAGTGTCTTAGGAAAAATACCTTGCATTGCTGTTGTACAAGAAGGGTGGACGGTTTTATTACTTTGCCATTAATACTGTAGTTACCCTTCACTGTTTCTGATTTGTTGTACCTAAATCATCTAGTTACCTCTATCTGGAAAAAGAAACCTATATTTCCAAGCTGATCTACTAAAACTATGTAGAAACACTTAGGAGGTTTGGGAATTTGTGGAGTAAGGGTGGGGGGTTGGGGTTTGGGTGGTGGAGTTTTTATGAGACCTCAATTTATTTGAGCCAAGGGCACTTAAGAAGCTTGGCGTCTAAGAGTTGTTTAAAACCTTGGAAGTTGTCTGGTTAGTCTGTGCCCCTAACTCTCTACCCCAAGCATACATCTCTTAAAAGCATGGAGATGGAAGTGAATTGTTAGGAATAGCCAGTCTGGTTTGAAAAGAAATGATTTTCAGTCTTTTCATGATCCTGGTTTGCCTTCTTGGACCCAGCCCAGCTTATCAGCATCTTTGTAAAACTGTGCACAATAACCAGGGTACTTTGCTCATTTTAGATGCTGTATTTTAATAAATTTTGAAAACTTTTTGTAAGTTTAGTTTTAAGTTTGGGCATTAACCTGTTTGATCTCCAAAAGATTTGCAATGTGGTTCTTGGCAGTATATATAATGTAAGGTGAGATTTTGAGGGATTAACGCCTCCTTCCCCCCCCATGGACTTTGAGTCCGCACGTTAAAACATTGAATGGTCTTTGACTCTTTGTGTATGTGTGTATATACACACACACACACACACACACATATACACATATATATTTATTGATGATTTCAGGTAGTTTTATGAGCTGCTTCAGGCTGTAGAGATAAGTTAGGGACTATAATGATGTCTTCAGGAACATTTTAGTCTCCAGATCAAACTTCTCCTTGCAAGGAGTTTCTTGTTGGGAAGGCTTTAAAGGAAACCTGTTGGCTAGAATATTAGGTTAAGGTCTCCAGCACTCTCAGTACAGTAGAAAAAGCATTGACTTTGGAATCCCAGGACACAGGTTCAGAGTCTGTCTTTGTCTCGTGACATGTGTGACTTTGTGCTAGTCACTTAAACACCATAGCCTTATCCTTCTTGGGCCATACAGATCCAAGTTGCTTCTAGTTCTAGATCAGGGATCCTACAACATCTTCCCGTCCCGTGGTCCTGTCAACACATGGCAGACATTTTTTCTCAGCAGGAGTATACATAAAATGGCAGCATTCACATCGTCTTTTCCAAAGAATTGAGGAGACATCAGAGATGATCTTTTCAGCAGTATCCACAAGTGGTCTTTGCTTCAGGATCTCCAGTGAGGGGGACTCACAGTTTCCTCTGACTGCCCCTTCTGCTTTTAGATAGATCTGATAGGAGGTTTTTCCTAACATCAAACCTAAATCTGACTCTCTACAGATTGCCCCCATCACTCTTAGATCTCACCTCTGGGACCAAGCAGAATAAAAACTTATTCCTTTTTAGCTGACAATGCAAAACCAACAATAAACCTAAAACGTGTTTGCACCAACGTCAGTTTGGTCAATTGGTCCAAAAATCAGGATGTTGAAAGGAACAAGGATTAGAGGTGTGCTAGTAAACTAAGACTTTAAAGATAAAAGAAACATCTAGAAGTTTAGTTTGTGTAGAAAATCCAGAATGTGGGAGAAAGGCAAATGTTAGCATTATCTCTGGTTTCCGATAATTTGGCCACATGACACAAACCATGTTATCTGAAACCAGAGATAATGCTAACAATAAAATACTTCCTAGGCTTTGACAAAAGCATGAAAGTCTGGAAGCAGCCAGTATGGCACATAGAGAAATTGGAAAGAGACAGTTCAGGTACCTCCTGACACATTCTTGCTGTATGGTCATGGTCCCCAGCAACTCTCCAGAGACTTTGGATTTTACAGACATTGGAAGAGGGAGTTCCCTCCCTGAGAGTATATACTAACAAAACTCACAAAAAATATACAACAACGGTATTTATAGTGAAACACAAAATTTAAAAGTACCCTTTGATGTAAGTGAAAATGGGATCAGCTTGAAAGTATTCTTAGGAAGTGATTTAAAGGACAAAACAAAAGTAATGATGCAAAGTGAGCAGATGAAATTGGTATCCGTTTTCCAGTAATAGAGTACTTACTAATAGGAAACCATCATATCTTAACTAAGTTGTATGTGATACTCTTAAATTTGGAGTAAAATTGATCTGAAAATGAGGGCTTAAAAAAAATCTACCACATTAATATTGTGGTACTATTAGTAGCAGGTATTTTAAAGGATTTTGTTAAAAGATTTTCCTCGTGGCTACGTGGCTCAGGGAATAGAGCACCAGCCCTGGAGTCAAGAGGACCTGGGTTCTGATCCTGCCTCAGACACTTGACACAAAAAAATAGCCTTGTGACCTTGGGCAAGTCACTTAACCCCAATTGCCCTCCAAAAAGCAAAAAATAAAATAAAGATTAAGGGGCAGCTAGGTGGTGCAGTGAATAGAGCACTGGCCCTGGAGTCAGGAGGATCTGAGTTCAAATTTGGCCTCAGATACAACACAAAAACTAGCTGTGTGACCTTGGGCAAGTCACTTAACCCCAATTGCCCTCCAAAAAGCAAAAGGGAAAAAAAAAAAGCTTTTCCCTGAAGTTTTATTGAAAATGAAGGAATTGCAGAATCTAAAAAGTATGAGGACCACTAGACTAGAGGAAGTCCCTGGTAGGTGGTGTTTGCAGGAAGGAAGAAGGCGATAAAATCTCATTGTATAGAATTTACAGTCTTTCAAAATCTTCATTCTGTTTGGAAGGAGAAGGTAGGGGTCTAGACTAGGAAAGGGGGTGAAGTCCTAGAATTGGCCACTCATTAGTTGCTTTTAACATTGGGTATGTTACTTAGCCTGTAGCCCCACTTCCTCTGTGACATGAGGGAATTGCATTGCATTTCTAAGATTCCTCTCATTCCCATTACGGTAGTTATAGAAAGTGCTTTTTAAGAAGACAGAATTGGGGCTCAGAATTTCCTCATTCAGGTTGCCGCAGGTTGGCCATGACAGTGTTGCACCAGTAATTTTGCTCGTCCTTCACAGACCCATTAAGGTTTTACTATCATGAAAGAGTCCACAGCCCAGAGTGGTGGAGACTGAATTGCTTGTGGAGTGCACTTTTTTTCAACACAGGTTTGCACTTTGGTCTCTACCCTTAAGAAGGGAGATGGTCGGTTAGGTCAGGGAATGGGGTAAACTTAGACACCAGATGTTCCTCGTCCTTTAAGCCTTAGGCTCTTGGAGTTCTTGACTTGAGGATGGAAACCCATGCCCTTTACTTCCCTGTCTTTGAAATAGTTAACTTGACTTAAAAGGAACAAACCTGGGATTGGATCCGATGCCTCCTCTTAACTCTGTTCCCTTCTCCTATTTATAATACCTTTCTACTGTGAAGATTATGCCAGTGTGAACTGTATTGGAAGGGGGGAAACTGAACTTGTCATGGACAGACAGAGGTAACCTCAAGAGGCATTTGCCTGTCCTTCATTCTGTAAATGGTTATTAAGACCTGCTGTGTGCAGAGCACTCTTTGACCTGGGATAGCCACACATAAACTTATTTCTTTCAACACCCATGATCCTCTCCCATAGAAATTTGTTTTGTAACACTCCATTGTTCTTGTATAACATAACGAAATGTTGTATATTTTAGCTGTGTCCGCAGAGGGCTGAGTCTTAGGTTGTGGATAGTGATACATTTCCACATTTAAAGGGGAATTCAGCCATAATGTACTTGATACTGGAGTTGGGGGTGTTATTTATCATCTGTTTCTAATATTTGCAAAGGGGCATCTTGGTATAGTGGATTACTGGATTAGAAGAAAGAGAGACCTGAATTCTTCTGTTTCCTTTGCTCTTTTGTTGTTTAGGTTTTTTTTTTTTCAGTAGTGTCTGACTTCTTGTGACCCCAGATGGGGTTTTCTTGGCAAAGATATTGGAGCAGTTTGCCATTTCCTTCAGCAGTTCATTTTACAGATGAGGAAATTGAGACAAACAGAGGTTAGGTGACTTGCTCAGGATCACACTACTAGTAAATGTCTGAAGTTGGATTTGAACTCATCCTAACTCCAGGTCTTGTGCTCTATCTATTGTATCACCTAGCCATTCCCTCCTTCCTTTGCTCTGCTAAATTACTAATGAGTAGACTTGTGATCTTGTTAATATGGGGCACTGAGTGTTTAAGTGATTTGACCAGGGTCACACAGTCTGTATGCATCAGAAACAGAATTTGAACCTAGCTCTTCCTGGGTTCTTTCCAGCAGCACAGAATATTTTGAGCCTTCTCATACTCATGAAGGAATTGGTTCATGAAGGAACCTCTGATCCCAGAGGGTCTCACCTTCTCGGTCTAAATCTTAGGGTTCTTAAATTGTCTCTGATGCAGAAGTACTGTTTAAATGGTCTTTCTGTCTCTCTCTTTTTAAACTGCTCTCTGACTGATGGATCAGGAATAATGTTTGTGGATATTAAATTGTGTTTGAATGTAGGAGAACTCTTTCTTCCTCTCTTAGTGCCGAAGATCACAGAGTGTTGGCGCTGGCAGAGTCTTGCCTCTAGGAATTCTGGCTAACGTGATTAACAGCACTTGACTGATGTAAAATTCTGATTCTATGATCACCTGCTTTTACTTTTCCCAGCACATCTCCCAAAGAGCTCTGGTACATAATTTGTACTTGCTTGATTCAATTCAGCAAACATTTATTAAGTTCCTGTTATGTGTGTGAAACACTGTGTTAGGCCCCCGTGTATATTTTGTTTCCCTATCATAATAGATTGTGGAGAGGCAGCAGCTTGGCACAGTGATTGGGGGGAGGGGGTCTTGTTTAGAGTCAGGAAGGCCTGGTTTCAAGTCCCACGTGAACCTGGACTCTGAAGCTCTTCTTAAACCTATAGCAACTCTCTTAAGACCTTAAGTTACTAAAGGGTTGCAGTTAGGCTTAGGTTATATAGAGTTTCCATACCAGGAATTCTCTGCACAGATAAAGGTACAGGTCTAGACCTTCCAAAAAATAACCCTGCTATAGAAAGGAGTTATATCTGTCATTTCCCTGCTCTGATGACAAATCCCTCTTGATATTTTATTAACTGTGGGACCCTGGTCAAGTCCCTTGATCTTTCAATGTCCAATGCAACTTTCTGAGACTCTTAAATTGCAGTTCTAATACACACACACACACACACATGCACACACGCACACATTTTCTCTCTAAGTCTGGAAAAAAAAATATCTTTTAGACTGAGTAGAGCAATGGTGTCAACTCAGAAAACCAGATCCCTGTGGGCATCTTGTTAACTTGGACAACCAGACAGTCATATATTATCTATGGTGTTTTAGAGTTTTATTTATTTTGTTAAACATTTCCCAATTTATCTTTTAATTGGGTTCCCACTATGTTTGGACTACTAAACAAAAAAAAACCACCTTTGAATAATAGCCCTTTCATTTTGTAAAGTACTTTCACATATACCATCTAGTTTTAAACCTTATGGTAAACTGATGAGGTTGATAGGATAGGTTGTATCCCCATTTTTCAGATAAAGAAATTGAGGCCCAAAGCAGTTTTGACTTTATGTGTATATTTTTTTTATATAACTGAGCTGCGACTACAGTCTGGTTCTTCCTCTGTAATTATGATGGCATCCTTAGGAGTGGGAGGCTTAGTGGTACTTGGTGGAGCACTAGAGAAAGAAGTGTAATAATTACATTAAATTCTTCCCTTCTTCCATAACTCACGAAGGCCTCTTTTCTGTTTGTCCCAAAGTCTCATGTTTCCATTCTCAGGAGGTTGCTATAGTTTCGTAGTCAGTTCTGGGTTTCTTATTTCATAGGTGGAACCACCCACTCAAGTCCCTTCCAAGTCCTAAATTGGTGATATCTGAAGGATCTGCCCCAAAATGTCAGATTGAAATAAAGAAGTCGGTTTTTCCCTCTTTGTGCCTCAGTTTCCTCATCTGTAATATGAGACAATTGGACTGGATGATCTCTGAGGTCCCTTGCAGATCTGAAATTGTATAATAGTAAGGAACTACTTACTTCTATGTAGCCTTTGTTTGCCAGGTGTAGTTTTTAATAAGGCCTCCCTACATTACCTTAAGTCTTTCCAACACCTCCCCTTCAGAAGTCCTGGAAGATTTTGGATTGACCTTGAAGAGGGCTGTAATAAGCAAGCTCCTGTGGCAGCATTTAGTAATAGTAGTAGTAGTAGTGGTAGTAGTAGTAGTAAAAAAAATAGTTTCAATGACTGGTTCTTTTCTGCCAAAGTAAATGTTGGCTCCCTGTCAAATGTAGTAATGTAGCTTCTCTAAATTTGTTGGAGTTAAACTGAAGCAGGGCCAAGTTGGGAAATTAGTTCCTCGGTTTAGCTGCTTCCAGTTTAGGGGGGGGAGAACTATAGGTTTTGGGCTCTGCACTTCCCTCCCCCCAAGTGCTAGGCTTGAAAAAGCTGGGCCTTAAGGCCAGGCTGAGTTGGTACAAAATCACAGTTTCTGGAAATCACATATGGTTGTTAGCATCAATCAAGTTTCCATTGTCCCTCTCTCCCCCAACCTCCCACCTTTTTTTTTTTTAAGGGGGAGATGGTGACAGTGTGATGTCAGTAGAGTTTTAAAGCCCATTGGTATGTTTAATTACACTTGAGTAGTTTAATAAAAATGTCCTTAAATTCCCTTGTTGGTAGTTAGTGGGTACACATACACTTAACACTTTCATGTTGAACATGACTTTTTGCCTTATTACAAAATTTAGCATTTTTACCAATGGCTAGGTGAAAGAATGTTTTCAATAAAAAAAAGAGACTGGAATGGAAAATGAGCTTGTTTGCATACTTTCTAATGAAAGCTTTTCACTCTTTTATTCTTGATCCCCTCCCCTTCCCATTTCTTTCCACAGGTTTCTACCTTACATATTCCCCTCCATTTAAAAGAAGGTGATTCTGAAATAAATAAAAATGGAGCCATAGCCTTGGATTGGAGTTTATAGACTTGCCCATTTCTGAAAATTCAATTCTCTCCCTCTTCCCACCTTCCCCATTTTGCCTTGTAGTCATGTAAACCATAGTATTCCTTAAGGGCTTCACGCTCTCCTTCCCCTTCCCACTTTTGGGGTTTGTACCATGACAAATGAATCATACTGGCTTAAGTGCCCTAAAGGATGCTGTAACTGGAGAAGGGGAGAGGAGCAAAAGTGAAAGCCAACCATTGGGTGGTCCTGTGGTACCCCCTGCATGGCTTTTACAGGAGGATGTGGAAAAGAGTAGCTTAGGATTGGTAGGGAAGCATGGTTTTTCTGTCTAGAGAGTTATCACACGAGTGAGATCACACATCCTTCATGAAATACCAGAGTGATTTAAATCTCACAAGACAGTTACAACAGCAAAGTCTGGTTCATACCATCTAGCTAGATGTTATATTGAAAATTATGAAACATTTTGAA
Organism: Petaurus breviceps papuanus; assembly: GCF_028583685.1. NCBI lineage: Eukaryota > Metazoa > Chordata > Mammalia > Diprotodontia > Petauridae > Petaurus > Petaurus breviceps. The sequence goes on from NW_027185810.1 coordinate 3,148,671, forward strand.
AATTTTAACTAGCACAAATTTTGGGACTTGAGATCCAAGTATACAGGTGATTCTCCATTATGGCTCATGACCATATTTCTATCTCATGTTATGAATTTCACCTTCCTGTTGTCAGTTTCCTCCCTCATCCTCTTTCTCCATGTTGACTTATTTTAGGAATGAATGGGGTGGCAACAGCCGTTTTCCTGAATCCGTCAGCAAAGCTGGATCCGGATTTCTTCCTGAGTCGGAGAACGTGCATTTGGGGGATGTTTTCCAGTACCTGTCATGTTTCATTGCTGAAGTCTAAATGAAGCCAAACCCCTTGGGTCGATGCCTCCCCTATTCCTTAGTAAACCCCTCCCCCTCTTCAAAGGGAATCTTCTGTGCTCGGCCTATTCCTGTGAAATAGAATGGTCGATGAGAGGCTGAATGGCCTCATAATTGAGGTAGAACCCATTAGGGGCCTGCTTTTAGATTTCCCCAGGAAAGGTATATTTAAATACAAAAAAAGTGAGACATGCACAGGACTTGGAAGTATTTTAATTTATTCTCAGCCTTTGCCTGCAGTGTTATAAATACAAATAGACTCTTATAATGCCTGGGAACCAAAAGGCAACGATTACCTTTACCTAGAGAGGCAACCTGTTTTGCCAGCCCTGGCTGTCCCTGACTTTCCGTTTAGTATAGATGTTACAAATGGTTTGGAAGGCTGTTTTTGGATTTCCGTGAGGTTTGAGAACCCTTATTCCATCTCTTCCTTTCTGAACCCACTCCCTTTCTCCCTTCTACCTCTCCAATAAAGAAATCTATTTGATTGGGTGTGAAACCCATGCCCCACACCCCAAAGAAATTTTATGGCTGACCCTGCAGGGTTTGTTGTGTATTTTTATTCTACCAAGAAACTGGGTAGCCTGACCCAATCAAAACACTTGGCTTCCCAGGTACATGCAGATTTAAGAGACAAAATGCAGGTACAGAGATTCTGGCAGAAGGGGGCATGGTAGTGAGCATCTGCAATATAGTGCAATCGTTTATGTTTATGAAGGTAAGATTGAGTTTGATATACACTGAGAAGGTAGGGAAGTTACTTGCAGATGGCAAGCATTAGAAAGGGTTGGTGCTTAAAGAGCCAGCTCCTCCTCTCTGAAAAAAATTGGTTATCTAGAAGCCATCACTTAATGGCCTATGTTCTACTGTGATATATTTGGTATGATTGGTTCTGGATGATTCTGTTCTGGTTAAGAACAAAACAAAACAAAAATTCTCCATTTTTTCTCAGTGAATCCACAAGAAACTGTTAAACCATGTTTCCTATCCTGCCTTCCTATTAGAAGATATAAGACAACCCTTGGAGATGGCCTCCTGTCTTCAAGGCATAGAAGGGTTACAGTTTTTGTCAATAGTTTACCTTCATGTGGTACAGTGGGAGTTTTAGGGCCTTAGTTCAAGTCCCAACACTGATACTTAACCACTGGTGTATGACCTTGGATAAGTTATTAAATCTCCTCCTGCCCAGTTTTCTTATTTGCTAAAAATGACTGTGTGGTCTGTGTTCCCTGAGGTAGCTCAGTGCACAGGGATAGAGTGTTGGGCCTGGAGTCAGGAAGGACAACCTGAATTCAAATCTGACTCGGATACTTTAGTGTGTCACTTACCATTGTCAGTTTTTTCTTCCTTTCTGTCTGTCATTCCTGAAGAACCCTTTACTCTATCACCCTCTCCTCCCCTTTATTTTATAATGGGGAAAAAACAGTTTTAGGTAACTGACAAACATCTGATAGCATATGTAGTGTTTCCCACAGTAACCTTTTAGCTTTCTGGAAGAGGAAGGAGGTACATTTCGTAATCTTTCTAGAGCCAAGATTGGTCATTATAATTACAACGGTATCCAGTGACTTATCATTCTTTTTATCTTACATTGTTGTCATTGACATGTGTATTTGTTTTTCTAATACTGCTTGTGTTCCTTTGAATCTGTCATCTGTCATTTGGTATAACCTAGTAATACTGCATTATATTCACATTACAATTTGCCAGTCATTGGGCACTCGCTTCGTTTTCAGTCTTGGCCTGTCTTTTGTTGCTACTTTCAGCGGGTATGCTATACTTCCCTATAACTCCCCTTTTGTCATTTGCTAGTTTAAAAAAAAAATCTAAGGTAGATTTAAAAAACAAGTAACTGAGCTTTGCTGAACCTGTGTAAATTAAGAGGTGAGTAGTAATAATAGCCTTTATATAATGTTTTACATTTTGTTAAGAGCTTAATATGTCAACTCATTTGATCCTTTACAACAAGCCTGTGAAATAATTGCTATTATATTAACCTTATTATTTATAGATGAGGAAATTGAGGCTGAGAGAGGTGTGAGTAGTGCAGGGTCACACAGCGAAGAAAGTGTCTGAAGCAGGCTTTAAGCTGAGATGTTCCAGTGCTCACTGGTCACCCTGGTGGTACCCAGCTATCTAGCTTAGTAAGGATCTAAAAGGGAATAAGATTCTTGAGGATGAATGTGTGGATTTTATGCTGTCTGCTTTGGTGACTCAGAGGTCTCTTGTTAGCTTCTTTTTTGGCACTGTTCCATATAGGTTGGTTGCTGGATAGTGGAAATTCTGGATAAGAGCAAGTTCTGGAAGATAGGAAAAGGAGAGGAGGAATAGTGTGGATTTTTTTTTTTTTGATAGATTTCTTCTATTGGCTCTAAAGCACTAAATTTTACTTGCTAATATGCTTCAGAGAGACTGGTGTCAACTGTTTCCCTCAGCAGACTAGGAATATGATTATTCTTTTACTCTTTAGTTAAGCAGTGTATTCATTTTAGCAAAATTCCATCACTGTAAAGTAATTTGGGTATCCCCTAGAATCTGCAGGATCCTTACAGTTCCTTTGTAAACTGTGTATTGTATGCCAGCCTTGAATGTTAGCCCATTTTTATTGAAGAATAGCAGATTTCTTCTGAGGGTTACTTACATTCAGCAAGCTGAAAGAGCACTACTTTAACAGGAAAAAATGAAGTAATAGTCTCTAAATATTCAACATATTTGCCTCTCCCTGCCTTCCTCTTTTTTTTTTTTTAAGAACCAATCATTTCTAGATACCTACCAACAGTCAGCAAATATTAAGCACCCACTGTGTGTCTGGCAGTGTTCCAGGGGTTGACTTCCCAACCAAAACAATCTCTGAATTTTCAGATATTATACATTCTCAGACACACTATTGTCTACTCGATAGCAGCTTGATTATTGCTGTGCACTGAAACTAGGAGACTGATGAATTTCCATACAGTAGAGTTAAATTGTTTTTTCCCTCCACTTCACCACCCCCCAAACAACTTAGATCTCAAAATGTGTAACTCACTGGTTTAAAAATCCATGTTGCCATGCTATCACTGGCATGAGGTTTTTAGCCATTACATCTATGAGGTCTTTTAAGAAGTTGTAATGTTTCCACACTAAATTAGGTTGGGGAATTGTGTGGGACCTTCAGGAGGAGAAGGTAGATAAAGCTATAAGTTTATGGTAATATTCTATTGGTGCCAACATCAACTTTAAGATAAATTTACATAAATTCTTCTGGGGGGGAAGGGGATGAAAGGGAATTATTTTTATGTTAAACTAATTCTTCTAAAAAGGAAAATATCTGGGAGGAGGTTTGGTGTAGAGTGGCAATTGAATGAAAATGTATGGGAAGTACTTTGTATGATTTAGTATTATTGTTGCTGCTGTTGAGCAGTAATCTGGTTCTGGATCCTAGGTCCTTGTCCCTTGCTTGACTTGGGTAAATTACTTCAATTCTCTGAACCTCGGTTTCCTATCTATAAAGAAGAGGTTTGGACCTCCCAAGTGTTTCTGAGCTGTATGTAACATGTGATTCAGGTGCGGGTGTATCCAGATGAGAAAAGCAATAAATATACAGTACCTCAACTTTGTGCAGCAGGTGAATTTGTTTTCCTAGGGAAATGGCCTTTAGACCATAATGCTGTTAGCAATCTGATGAAATTAGAACCAGGACTGGAAGGGAAGGCCAAATATTGGCTGGTAGTGGAATATTGAAAATCAGATAGCTCAGAGGGCTAAAATTTTAATGCCTCACTTTGAATAGGCCTTAGAATTTTCAGGGCACATTCGCATCCTTGGTCTCATTTGATTCCAGTAACCCTGCAGGTTATTAGGTAGGGCAGTAAAGTGTTGTTGGGGTGATAAGTCCCTATTTTACAAACGAGGAAAGTGAGACATGGAGAGCTTTGAGGAGCTTATCTGAGGCCAAAGAGCTAAAATATTGCATTTCACATTTTAAAAATCATATTCAAGTGTATGTATGAATAGGATGGAGAAGAATTCTGGTTATATAACTGGTCATTATGCTAGGGGCATCCCTCGACTCCCAGCTTTTGGATCTGTTCATATTTATACATTATTTACATGTGTATTGCATATAAAACATATATAAAAGCCGCAATGTGTACCTGCTGGCTTCCTCAGTGGAAAATATCCTCCTTGTGGGTTGGGTCAGTTTAATTTTTGTTGTATTTGTTCCCAGTGTCAGCCAAGCGTCCAGCACATAGCAGGTGCTTCATAAATAAATCCCTGAAGATTGATGTCAAAATGGAACTGGGGATTTTGGACTGTTCAAACCATTGTTAAATTGAAACAGTCAGAAATACTGCCAAAGATTGGAATGGACTTCCTGGGGTTGGTGAGGATAGCAGGGTGGGGCTGGGGATAGGATGGGGCAATGGGGATGGAATGGAAGAGAGAAGGTGGGGCAGGTAGAGAATTTTTTGTTGCTTAGGCCTTTTTAAGGCTTCTGTGCCTTAGAAGCCAGAGGTTTGGATTGATGCTTCTGGTAGAAACATTTGATTAGGTGATGCTGGAGGTTGTTTGCAACTCTCAGATTTGGTGATTCTGATGTAATTCTCTGAATTAGAACATTTGGTTTCCCCTTCCAGCCTCTTCCCTTCCCTCATCCTCTTTGGTTAATGCTGGGTTTGGTACATGCTAGACCCTTCTTGTAACATTTGTCTGTAGGGTAATGAAAGGCCCATCTCAGGTGAGGCCTGGGGTTCATGGCTGACTGCAAGTTGCTTAATCATTCTATCTCTCCTCTCACTCACTCACCCCAGAAGCCTGTTTCTTTCCCCCCAGAAGAGTCCAAGTTTAACACCGAGGTTAAGGGACCAGCAATGGGAAGACAAAACACTACCATTGTCTTTTTCAGAAAATGCCTAAAATGAATTTGTCTTACCTATAAAGAAAAAAGCCTTTAAAAAAAAAGGGGGGAAAGATCATCCGAGCCCCTGGTTCAACTATTCTATGGGTATCAATCTTCCCTCTTCCTCTTAAAAAAAAGTGGACGTTGCTTTAATATGGAAAATCTCTAAACCAGTGATCCAAAGGTTCTAATGAGAACTGAAATGGGAAGAATTGTTTACAGGACCTGCTACAGTTAACAGCCATTGTATCTTTTTTGTTGTTGTGAAAAGCTCTATGGTATGTGGCCAGATTGAAGTGTTTGTGATGAGGAATGGGTGAGATGGCTTGTGGATGGTTATTAAAAAAAATCAATTTTCATTAGGTTCAGTGGTCACTTGTGCTGTGGCTCAAAGTCACTGCTTGTTTTCGGTTTTGAAAAAGACATTAAAAAGACAAACCTAGCAATAACAACAGGCAACAAAAACAGACCAGTTTCCTGTTTGCAAAAGAACTATTCTTGCCTTTCCCCATCCCGTTTATGGAACATACTTTGGTTTTCTTGGGTTTTATTCAGTTTTTAACTTCAATTTGACTCAACCTCACACCCCTCCCCTTACACAAAAGAGTGACCACATCTATCAGTCCAGTGACTATTTTGTGTGGGTCACAGAAGCAGGAATAAACCTAGCCTTGGAAAAGGAGAGCATTTCAGAACCAGTCCTTCTGTGTTCACACAGAAAAGTATGTATGCTTCCAGCTCCTGTCATTTCATTGCATTTTCTGTTCTTACTGTAAATAGGCTTCTCTTTCTTCATACTAGATTATAGTGCTTCACAAAAAAAAAAAAAATCCTCCCCCCCATCTTTAAAATAGCCCAGGGAAAGCAAAACAGAAGATCAATGCCTAAATTAAAAGTAATAGCAGACATTTGTATAGTGCTTTAAGATCTACAAAACACTTCAATACATTCTGTATCTCATTGATCCTTGTAACAACCTGTGTGGTAGATAATACAGAAGAGGAGGCATTTTACTGCTTAGGAAACTGAGGCTCAGAGTGGTTAAGTGATGTGTCTCTGGTCCCTGGTCAGAGGTAGTATTTGAATACAGGTTGTCTCCTGACTTTCAGGTTAGCAGTCTCAGTAATATACCAGGCTGCCTTTACCAACTTTAAGTAATGTGTTTTTACCAGTCCATTTCCTCCATTTACGAGGAGAAAACACATCAAACAAAACCTTCTACTAGGTAGTAAATGGAATGAGTGCTACCTAATTGCTTCTGATATTAAATTGTTGCTCAGGCAAGTAGCTGCTTTGAGGTATACTTTCTAATGGAATAATTCTCAGAATGAAAAAAAATACTACTTGAGATGATTCTAACAGTAGTTTCTCATAAATAATTTCCATATTCACAGTTAAACCTGCCATGATCCACTGCCATCTCTTTTTGTCCTAGGGAAAAAAGAGGCTGATAATTTCTTATTACCTTCACTGAAGAGTTCTTCAACTTCTCCTAGCTCTCTGCTCTTTTTTTGCATTTTTGCAAGTGGTGTTAAATCAAACTCTGTGTGACTCCCAGGGCATTGTGCATGATGAAGACCCGGGTGTTGTCCATTGTTGGACACTGTAGTACCTCTATGAGCTAGAGCATGTCAAGAGGAGGGTTTTCAGGATGATGAAAGGAAACCATGAAGGAAATGGAAATCTTTAGCCTGGAGAAGATTTGGGGGATAGGATTGTTTATATCTACCTAAATGAGACTTGAGACTTTGTTTGGTCCCAGATAGCTGAGCCTAGGAGTGATTAGTGGCAGAAGGGAAACAGATTGAGACTCAATGCCCCTGTGGGGAGGGGGAGGTGCGGGGGGAGGAAGGAGGTACTGGATTATATAAGGAACAGAAAGAGGACAGTATATGAAATTGCAAATTTCTGTTTTATATGTCTTATTTTTCTTTTAAGTCTACAATCCAACATGTTCATAAACAAAGCTGTCTGTGTCTCAGAGGACATTCTTATTCAAGTACTGTTTGGAATAGATGACCCGTAAGAATGAGGACTTTTCCAGTTTGAAAATCTGTGATTCTGTGGGACAGTCCCTTTTCATCTATATTCTCAAGTTTGTAAATGTGCAAGGCTCTCCTCTACCCCCTGCGTATGTACATATATTTATATGTGTGCATATGCATGTGTGTATATGTATACATTTTTTGGGGGGGAAGTATTTTGGCTCTAGTTCCTTTACATATTGATTTTCTGACCACTTCCATCCCAGAAGTTCCTACATCCACTTTGAAAAATAATGCTGTAAAAATTATTCTACTCCAGTCCTCATTGACTCCTTCCCTCTTCCTTAGAGCTCTTAAATTGGGTGCTATACCAAAGTTTTACATGACTTTCCTCCATAGTACCTGGCACAGGTCTGGACATAGGGTCAGTAAATTCACTTGGATTTATTAAATTAATTATTAAATTCATCCATTACTCTTCATAAAAAATCTTGCTTTCTCTTCTAATGAAATGATACTTGTAAGTATCTGCCATTTCTATTACTATACTTTCCAGATACAGAACTCAGTCTATCACTTACTTAATAGAGAGGGGTTCTTAAGCTTTTTTTGGTGTGTTATGGACCCTTTTGGCAGACTGAAACCTATGGACCCCTTCTGGGAATAATTTTAAAAAACAATAAATAAAAAAATAAAACAATACATAGGATTATATTGAAATACAGATAACAAAGTTTTTTTTTTTTTTAAGTTCATGGGTCCCAGGTAAAATCTTGTTAATACAATTCTCATGAGGGTTTTGTTGGCCAAACATTTCATTACTCTTTGGCCAACCTGGTCACCATCCTGTCTAAACTTAGCTCAACTGATCCTTAGAAAAAAGGCAAAAGGCTTTCCGAATGGTTGGACCTGCCAGGGTTCCTGCTTCATTGGCAATGTTGGAACCCTGAGTTGCCTTGCTGCCAGGATGAGGTAGTGGAGCAGGTGTTGAATGGAGAGTGAAATATTTTGTTGAATGGTCTCATAAGACCCAAACTTCTAAATGGAACAAGACTGGCTAGTCAGCATGTACAGGCTATATTTTTCCCAGCCGATATGGTATTTCTTAGCAACACTATCTTACTGAGATACTAATTCTAAAAATGCGTGTATGCTTTTTATGAGCTCTTAGAGGTGGTTCAGAAAATCAGTTCCACAGTGTTATTTATGCCTTTTTCTTAGAGACTTTCTCTGTCAGTAAGTAATGTGAAGTAGGTCTATACCTGTCATTTGACAACAGATTTTATTTTTTTGTCAGTAGGGATTTCACCTAGCATAAAGCACAAGATGATAATGGGAGGAAAGCATCTATTTCTGTTAACTGTAGCTCAATTCATTAGTTTCTGGCTTGTTGTCTCTCAGGTAGACTCTTAGGTCTTTGTCTTGATTATTTTCTCCGTTTAGGAATACTTGTATTTTAGGTATGTTATTCATATTCTCTGAGAGTACATTTCAAGATTCTCACGTTTCTGTGTTTAAAATCTCAAAGGAACAGGAAAGTGGATTTTTGATCTGGGTAAAAATGTATGAAGGCAAGTGAGAGGTGATATATAGTGGAGAAAGCAACAGTCGTAAGGGGTCTCAGTTGTAGCCCTTTCCTCTCCCCTTGGTTCCCCGCTTAGGTCAGGTCACTTCACTTCTCTTCTCTCTAATATGATGGGTGTAGACTAGGATTATGGTGCCTTACCGTTCGGGAAGTTTTTTAGAGCTGTTATGAAATAGAGGTGTAAGGGGGCATGTGTGGAAATGAGTTAGAAAAGGCATTTGGAAATAGCTCTCATAATGCCCCTAATTTATCTCTGGGTAGTGTCAGCTTTAAGTAGCTGGGGTTATCTGACTGTTCTGGGCAAAACTGTATCTGGGAAAAGTGTGGTTAAAATTTACCCACTTCAGGAAACCCAAGAGCCATCATCCATCTGCTGCTTATGTTGTTTGAATATTTAATTTTCATTCCTCTGAAAAAGGGTCTGGAGGGCAGGAGTGGAGAAAGGACATTGGGTGAATAGTTTCTCATCCACTTCATGCTCTTAGGTGATTTTTCTAGAGGTCCAGGTTGTTTTGTTACTCATTACTGATAAACAGAGGCAGAACTTCGAAAGTTTAAATATCTGCTGTTTTGGGGGGGAAATTAGATAACTCCAGGTTTCAAGAATTTGATTTCTGCTCCCTTTTCTTCTTCCCCAATTAAGTTATTCTGGCTCTTCAATGTGCAGAGTCTAGGTTTTGTTTAGGAATTAATACGAGAAAGAAAGGTCTCTTTCTTTTTCTGGTGTGATGTTACATAAAAAAGAAAGCCCCCCCCCCCAAGCAAAACTGCCACCCCTCAAAAAACACCTTTTTCTAATAATGAAAAAGATCTTCATCAGAAATAAAACCATCTAAAGTCAAGGACTGATCTGGAGAATGTAAAGAAAAGACTGAATGTACAAAATAATGCACTTGATGGAAAACAAGGTTTTAAAAGGCTTACATTAAATGATTGATTAATCAAGGCATTCTGGACTTGAACACTTGAACAATCCCCCACCCCCCCCCATCATCATAGCTGCTCTTAGCTCATTCAAAAGTAATAAACTGCATCAGTAATTTAGGGGCTGCACTAAGGCTCTCTTTAACTGCTTGCAGCCAGGAGAGTAATGACAGCATTTAAAATTACAGACAGATAGCTCATTTCGGCCCCTTTCCGTTTCAAGTTATGAATGGAATTTATGAACCAATTACTTGGCAGTGGAGTCTATTTGGAAAGACCAAGTGGTCATGTGATATGACTGAAGCTTATTATTATTATTTTTTTTTTTTTGTATGTGGGGGTGAGCCCTCTTCAGCATCTTCTTCATGTACAGAGACAGCAAGGAATTCTGCAAACACTGGTTTCCTGTGATTAACAAGACAATATTCTAATGTCTAATTTGGCACCCTTTTGGGAGAGAGGTCAAAGTTGCTCAGCCTTGCAACGTTACCAGCAGTAAAGCCCTGAGCCTTCCTTGAGCATTGTAGGTGTTTGGGATGTACAACTAGACACATGAATTATACAGTTAAGAAGCTGTTAGATGCTTTTTTTTGTTGTTTTAGAAGAAATTTTTATTGTTATCTTGTTTTTACTTCAAATGTATCTTTGTCCCAGCTTCTCCTTCTCTTCCTGGAGAGCCATCATTAGTAACGAATTTATAAGGAAAAAAAAACCACTACAACATCCGTTTTGCCTATTTCCAGCCCCCTCTTTTCCAGCCAAAAAAAAAAGTCAAAAAACAAAGGTAAATGTTTGAAGTCATTTATAAAGGACTATATTAAAACAATATTAAATTCTGTCATGGAAGTACTTTCAATTCCCAAATCAAAAAGGGCTACTTTTTTTTTTTTAAGATCAAAGATATTTAGAATTTTGAAGGAACAACAGGGGAAAGTGGTGTGTGGTAGGGTGAGATTTGAACTCTTTAATTTGTGTGTTTTTGATTTCACTTTTGCAAGTAAGTAATGCTCATAGGAATTTCACTTTCTCCTATTAGGTCTAGCAGTATGGGTCTGAAATCAGTCATCTGTGGATTTTTGAGATAATAGTAGAATTTAGTTCATCTCTTTATTTTCCTTTTTTTCTCACAACAATAGTTGTTATTGGGACTATCCAGTGATCAGTGCCAATGAACAGTTCTGGCCTTTCTCCTTTTAGAAGAGAAAACTTTAAAACAGAAGAAATGGGTTAGATATTCTGGATGGCAGTAAAGTCTAATAAAAAACTTTTTAAAGGGGCAGCTAGGTGGCACAGTGAGTAAAGCGCCGTCCCTGGAGTCAAGAGGACCCGAGTTCGGTTTCGGCCTAAAACACTTAACACCCACCCAAAAATAAACTAGCTGTGTAACCTTGGGCAAGTTACTTAACCCCAATTGTCCTCCAAAAGGCAAAAAACAAAACAAAACAAAAAAACAACTTTTTAAAAGGGGACCTTCTCATGTCTATCCTTCCTTGGCCTAGTATAAAAAGTGGGGGAATAAGATAATTACTCTCTTTATGTGACTCATAGGAGGAAGCCACCCCAAAGCCCAAAGCTCTAGTGCTTCATCCAGTTCAGGAAATAGGCTTTAATCCTGAGAGCTCTGCTCTCTGTGGCTGAGGAGAATGGCTTTCGATTAGCCAATAAAAACAGTTTTCAGAATGCCCAAATTTAGTGAGTTGAAGTTTGTTGGGGAAAGTTGAAAATTTTTCAGAAATCTTGTGAACATTTTAAAGTAGCATGAGATTAGCTCTGCTTGTTATTAACACTTAAGACAGGGTCAGCAGTGATTAAAAAAACCCAACATGCTGAAAGCAGAGATAGGTGCCTGGTGGTAATTATGTTTCCTGAGGAGTTGTGTACACAGTCGGTGAGCAATAAATGTTTTTTGATGTTTTCTACACAAAGGATGGTAATTCATGCTCTCCAAATCCTCTGAATGATCACTATCTTGGTCCTTAGCAGGTTAGATTTACTACCAACAGTTGGTCTGGAGGACATTTTTTTTTAAAAGAATATTGAGGATTGAGAAGAAAGGAAGAGGCAGCTGTTGTTGGTTGCTACTTTGGTAAGTAGTAACTGAATGGCTTCAATTTTAGTGCGTAATTTTAGTTTTCAGGGCTGTGTTGGTGTGCTTTTTATGAGGAGTGCTTTGTTAGAGACAGGCAGGCAGGCTGCGGACTTTTCTCACTGTTAAAACCAGATTTCCTCTTCTTTGACACCTCTGATTTTATTCTTGTCTACTTTTGGTAAGTGGAAATTTTTCACATACACATTTGCTTTGGAAAACAGAAAATAAGGATGGGCCACTGAAATGGAATTTACTGACCTAGGCAGAATACGCTTCCGACTTCAATGTTAATTTATGGTGAGCAAAAAAGAAGTTTCCAGCATACATACATATATATGTTTATGTATTTATATATACTTGCATATATAAGTTTATACATATGTTTATATATTCATATGTACTTACATACATACACACTTATCAGTGGTCATAGAAAGAAGGCAAGCCTCTTGAGGGTAGGGGCGATCTGCTTTTATGTTGTTGACCTCTAACTCCCTTTACCAAGCCTAGGTGCTCAATAAATGGATATTATTCGTTATCTTTAGAGCTGACTGACAGGAGTTAGGAGGCCAGCACTGATTTGTAGTGAGCTTTACTTTGTAGGGGCAAGGAATACTGTAGTCTTTTGGAAATGGGTTCCTTCCTTATACCTCTCCATTTATTTATTTTTTTGTAGAAATGGGGTATGTTATTGGGTTGTATTCTTACTGATTGAGTGATTCCACTATGCTGCATGCTGGAGGATGGGAAGAGAAGACAACAGATAGCCCCCAAGAACAACTGATTATTTCCTGATATAGTTCTTCCCCTGAGTTTGAGTGAAGTTTTGGGCTTTGAGCGAGGAAGACATGCTAGCTGTATGACCCTGGCCAAGTCATTTGACATCAGCCAAATGAGATTGATAATAATTGACCCTCTCTGTTAGGGTTGCAGTAGGAATGAAATGAGATAGTAAAGTATTTAGTACAGGGCCTGGCAAATCTCCCTCCCTCTTTTTCCTTCCTGCCAAATTGAGGCACACCTTTATAGAATCACTTAGGTATGGAAGTAGAAGGGACCTCAGATCATTTAGTCCAGCTGCTTCATTTTACATAATAGTAAACAGGTCATAACCTGCCTAAGCCAGATACTAGCATAATTTTGCTGTTCATATAAATTAGCATAATCTTTCAATGTAGAATTTATGCTTTCTACTTGAGCTATTTTGAAATATTGAAGCAAGAGATATTTCTTGCTGAAACTGGAAAGTTGGATGAGAGAGTACAGTATTTACAATTGGGTAATTAATAGTCCCTCTTCCAGCCCATTGGAACCTGGAGTAGTTAGAAAGTAGTGATGCTAACGACTTGCAAAGGATGTTACGTGCAGGTACCCTGGCTCCCTTTCTACTGTCAGTTGCCGATAGCTGATTAGGATTTGTTGCAAAGGGACAGAGAAGAATCTTATTTTCATGTCTGGGCTTCAAGGATCAAAAAGCAGAGTTACCTTATCCTTCAGTTTTGCTTGGAAAATAGTGGACAAAGAATGATTCGGTTGTTCTCAGGGAGAGCAGTGGCCCTGTACCTCTGGACTGGTTTTCTTATTGAATATGTCAGGTGGGAGGTGGGGGGATGCATACTCAGCATTCTTTCCATACTCTTTTGTATGGAGTTTTGTATGGGCTTTTGGTATTATGGTCCTTATTTGATATGAGAGGTTATTTGGGTTTGTGGAAGTTTATAACTGAGGAATCACTTCTTATATATAGTCTGCCTTATCTAGGGAAGATGAGAAATCCAGTCAGTATCAAAAGGCTCCGAAAGTGGGTTCATGGGTCAACTATTAGTCCAATCTGGCCATTGTCCACTTACTTTTCATTTTCTGGAGTCAGTCTTTCTGTGGAGGTTAAAAAACCTAACAAGATACACCCATAAAGCAACAACAAACAACCAGCTGCTTAGAATATATGTGTAAAAATTCCTTCATATACTGGTTTGCCATACTAATCCTGGATGTTTTCTCTTTCTTAGTTCAACCATTTTTCCCACAAGTCTTCTGTTTAAGAAAAATAAAAAGAGGAAGAAGAAAAGCAATAAGAAAAACTGATCAGAATATCTGAAAATATATGCAATGTTCCATACCAATGGACCCTCCCACCTTGGGTTGGGGGGTGGGGAGAGAAGTATCCTTCCATATTTCTTCTTTAGGGCCTTTTTGGGGCCCTAAATTTTGCAACTTTCACTTGTTTCGTAATGGTGATTTTATTTACATTGTTATAGTCATGTATATTGTTCTTTCAGCTCTGCTCAATTGATCCATTCATGTAGATCTTTCTTTGCTTTTTTTTATCTTCTCATCCCAGCTATAACCCCTCCTACTGGGAGCTTTCTACAGGAAGCTTTCCCTGATTGCTCTTATCCTGGCTCCTTCTTTCCGTTGTTTATTTCCTATTTATCTTGTGTGTATCATGTTTCTAAATAGTGGTTTGCATGTTGTTTCCCCCATTAAATCGTAAGCTCTTCCAGGGCAAGGATGGATCTTTCATGTTTCTCTGTATCATTCATCATTTCTTACAGCACGGTAATATTACAATACTGTATTTTGTTTAGCTATTCCCCAAATGATGGACATTTACTTTAATAAGCTTTTAAAATCATTCAACAGATGCCTCCATCCAGTGCCATCTCTGAGTTTCTTCTGAATTCAATTGTCCATGGCTCTCTTTTAGAGTGAGAAATACATACACACACACATGTATGTATGTGTGTATATAAAAAAATTTATATATAGAGAGAATGGGAGCTGTAACCAGGCCTTGAGCAGAGTATGCTATCCAAGGCAAAATAGTTTGTTACACTATTTATTGGCTTATTATTGACAGTGTTTTTGTTCAGTTGTTCACTTAGGTGCATTAAATATTGCACGAGGTGCTGAAGATGCAAAGATTAACAACAACAACAAAAACCACAAACCCAGCCCTTGCCCTGGAAGGGAAGGAAAGAGACAGATATTCTTCAAAGTCCCTACTTTATGCCAGATGCTGTGGCACCTAATTGATATTTTGCTGGACAAAGGAGTCCTAGGTGATCTCCTTTGGTGATAGTACATCCTTTCAGCATTTTTCATGGGGTTCTGCCCTCTCCCTTTACCAAATCTCACCATCTCTCTTGAATGATTTAATTGAAGTCACCAAAAAACCCCCCAAAACCCCCAAACCAAAAAACCCCACATTCACTTGTGGAGGAGCGAGTGTATAGTTGGTTCTGTCTTGCTCAGGTCCTTCTCGCCTGTAGCTTGGGCACCTGTCGAGGTGACTGTTCCAACATTGAGTATCTGTTCCAGGATATAACCTTCCATTTAATTGTACCTTCACCTAATGGTTTTATGGTATAGGCCATAGTTTATTAACTGTAAAATACTATATAAAGAGGAGTTATTAATTTCCACGTTGTCTGCTGAATGGAAAAGACATCTGAATCTCTGATAAAAAATACTGATGTATCAATGTATGTGTGACAACCAACTTTGAAAGACTGGACTCTTCTCAGCAGTGCAGGGTTATAAGCCAAATCCAAAAGGCTCATGATGGGGAAAGATGTCGACATTCAGAGAAAGAACTAGAAAGAACAGAGCTTGAATGTAGATTGAAGCAAATTACCTGCTCTCTTTCTTTTTCTTGTTTGGTTTTGTTACCTCTTTCCCATTGTTCATTCCATCTGAAACAATACTTCTTTATAACCTGACTAATGTCTAATGTGAAAGTATTTGCAGATCCTATACTTACTTGATTATATGCCGCCATGGGGAGGGTAGGAGGGCGAGAAAATTTGAAACTCAAGGAATTGTGGAACTGAATCTTGTAAACTAAAAATAAACAAATTAATAAAGACCAAAAAAAAAAGTGATGTATAATACTAAACTTGTATTACTGTAGCATTGTGAAGCTGCCCACACAGCAGTACTATGAAATAACAGGTAGTACAAATAGGAAGCTCATTTTTACAGATGAGGAAACTGAGGATCAGAGGGATTAAGAGAGTAGGCCATGGTCTACAATGGGGAAACAAGCCCCGATCTTCTGGCTTTGAGCCCTTCACTCTTTCAGGGTTCCGTGTTGGCTCTCTCTTTGTGGAGTTTGATGGGATGTACATCTGCTTGGACCCTGTCCAAGGGGCTCTAATAATTGAAGGATCTTAGCATAGAATGTTTCCATTGTCATTCCCACAGTATAGACTCTAGTATAGATTACTTCTTAGGCCTGTCACTTTTTCAGAGAAAAAGAAATTAGGTGAATCTGACAAATCCTGGGGTTTTTTTTTTGTTTTTGAAAGCCATACTGGCTACTTAACCCCCCATCTCCTCCTTCTCCTCCTTTTAGTCTCATATAAAGGACAGCACCTTAGGCCAGTTCTGTTAGTGCCTTACCATAACTTACAGCAAAATGATCTCAGGTACCCCACCTTCAGAGAAGTTGAACTCTTAATGCCTCATTGCTGTTAGCAGATGGGACCTGAATTTTCACAGGTTACCCGTTGCCGTGCAGATCTTTGGCCTCTTTCCTCACTAAAGACTTTGTATTACACGGTGCCTGTCTGAGGATCAGTGTAGGAGGTTAGACACTGTGTGATAGAAAGGCATGTGAAACAGGCCGGGAAGACTGGGAACTTGTAGCAGTGGGCAGAGTTTCTACACTAAGAAAAAACACATGCACCATAGAGGGATAAGGAAAGAATGGCCTCTCTTTTAATAACTTCCTTTAAAACAGATAGCAGCTTATAGTATATAAAGCTCTTTGATATGGTTAGTGCAAAAATTATTACTCCATGTTCTCCAAGTCCTATCCATCCTAAGTTCTATTATCACAATGATTTATGATGAGAGAACTGAGAACCGAGAACCTAGAGGTTGTGACTTTCTCAAGGTGTGGGTGGGAATGGGACACCTCTTTTTCTGATTTCAGGAAATTGTACCTGGTCACTCTTCCCTTCTCAACTTGGAAAGTCCCTAATCTTTCTACCAGTTAGAAATCAGATACCTAATTTTGTATTCTAGTTATTGTTTTCTTTTAATGAATTGGTTGTATTTGATCAATTATTTTTAATGTGTAAAAATCTGTCTCCCCTTCTATCACCGTTCCAGGCTGAAGCTGAGGAGGCCTGGTCCTGGTTTATTGTGCCATTGGCATGCAATACTTAATAAATCGTTCTGCTCAGAAGCTTAAACCTTTGTTTCCTCAGTCATTTTATCTTTCACCCGCCACAAAGGTCACATGGCCAATAAATTACAGAAATAGAACTTGAACCTATGTCTTATCCTATGCCTGGTGCTCATTTTTTGAGTGATAATGCAGTGTAGTTTGTGAGCTTGCCATATGCTTATAGGGTAAAGATGTTTTGGTTAACTGGCTTGTTAGCACCCAATCTTTAACCAAGATCTTTATCCATTTGGTGTTCTGCAGTTCCACTACCTACGCTAGAGAGCTTATTTGTTTTCTTTTTTTGAGACTGAGCCTCTGTCTTGCCCAAGCTGGATGGGTAGTGGCCACTCCAGGCCCTATCCCATTGCTAATGGTTATGGATGCTTTAACCTCATTGTTTTTCAGCTTTGGATTGTAGCAGCCTGATTTCCCCCGGCCCCCTTGCTTCTTGGAGGCTCACCATGTTGGCAGTGGACTTCTGATTGACTTCAATCCTCCTGTAGCTCAGAGTTCCTAGACTTGAGCTTTGGGGCAGCTCCTTGCCCTGCCCCCACCAGCAAGCATTATAGATTTTGGCTAACATAGTTAACACAATGGTATTTTTTTCAGGTGTGTGTAGTTATAATCTGGTTTTGGCTAACACAGCACAGTGATGTTTTCTTTGGGTGTGTGCAGTTATAATCTGGTTCTGGTGCTCTGGTAACAAGAAACCCTCCCTTTCCTGTTGGTCATTGGGTATCTCTTAACAGAGAAAATTTTTATTGGGTTCCTGAAACTTCAGTAGGGCGTCAAGGTCACATCTTGCTGACTTGGTGACATCTGTGATGAAAAGAGGCGCAGAAATATGTTTAGACTGGAATAGCCAGGGTTATTGCTTGAGAGACTTTATTTTCCTTAATCACCATTCAGCCGAATAGCTTACTTTTAGGGAGTTTGTAGAGGAAGCTTGTAGGAGGATAGAGCCTTTTGTAATCAGGTTTGCAAAACTCTGTGCTTCTTGAGTTATTAAGGTTGTTGTCAGGAGAGGAACAGTGTAAAGGCTAAAAAAAACCAAGATGTGCATTGTAGATTTGTGCACTTGTAGGCTGTGAACCCCATCTTCCATTGTGGAATTCTCCTTTTCCACTGTAGGCCAAGGAAGTGGGTGTGTGAAAGAGGTAGAAAAATAAACAGGTCTGCTCCATGCAACATCCCCAGTATGTTGATCTCTATTGCAATTGATTTGTCCTGGGAGCCAGAAAGCAGATTCTCTTCTCTTACCCCCCTGCCCTTGCCCAATCACTTTCCGACAGAAAATAACCTGGTTTAGGGTTAGAATTGGCCACATTCTCTGGTGTGATTAATGTTTCTCTTCTAGTTTCCATATAAAGGAGTCCATCTGTGGGGGAGTTTAACTTTTAAGCCAGAATACGAGGTTGATGTATGAGAGTAAAACAGTTTATTTCCCAGTAGACCCCAGTGTCTTGGTTTGGTAATTGGCAGAAAGCAGATGTCATTGTTGACTGAGAATAAACAGAGTTCAAGGGGTCCTAAGGTTTCCCTCAGTCTTTATTTCACCC
Source organism: Petaurus breviceps papuanus (assembly GCF_028583685.1). Lineage (NCBI taxonomy): Eukaryota > Metazoa > Chordata > Mammalia > Diprotodontia > Petauridae > Petaurus > Petaurus breviceps. Next base: position 3,167,180 of record NW_027185810.1, read on the forward strand.
ATCTCTTTGAAACACTCCTTTAAAAACCTAATTGGCTGACATTTTGTATATGGGAGATTTAGTTACCAGTTCAGATGAAGTCTCTTGAATTATTTGTACTGTATATGTATGTTTTTATAGGGACTTAAAATTTGTGTGTGTGTGTGTGTGTGTGTGTGTGTGTATGTATGTATGTATACACACGTAACTGTTTGGATCCTTTCTTTTAAGACAGCGGCAACTAGTATTAGCTGTTGTGGTTTTGGCAATAGATCAAAGAATGTAGGAAGGAATTCAGTTTAAATTTTTAGATTGGCGGTCGTTGGGGACAGACTTGGTTTGACTCTGTTCTGAATATATGTACATATACATATATTTTAAAATTGTAACATGAGTTTCCTAGAATTGAGAACTTGCTTGAATTTCTGCACAGGGTATAATTTTAGATTTTATAACTTTTGAGATCAGAAATTGCTAGTGCTTTAGTATACTTAGGAGGAATTGTAACATGACATTCTATGATAAATTTCTTGTTTGAAATAATTATTAAGATTGTGTTATTAGGTGACAATATTTAAAAGCAATGGATCTGAAACAAAGACAGTCTTCTATAGAATCATAGCTTTAGAATTCCAATGTATCTTAGGCCCCCCTCATTTTGCAGATGAGTTCATCGAGGCCCAGAGAAATGAATTGACTTGCCCGATATCATATAGTTATTTGATAGAGGCTGTTTGGTTCTCCCACTTGGTAGAGTTGAAATTTGAACCCAGACCCTAAGACTTCAATTTTAGTGTTTATCTTACTTTAGGTTTTCCTCTCCCTTCCTATCCTGAGATTATCTCAACATGATTTGATGAATGAATGAATGAAAAATCATTTATTATATTGCCAGTTCTATGCATATACATTGAAAGATTGAGGGTCCCTTTTCTCAACGACCTCATAAAAAGCCTGTAAGAAAATTCAGGTGCAGTGTGGTTAGAAAGAAAGGCCAGGAAGTGTTAAGGGTGAAAACATTGCTCTTGTGTTAAGGCCCAGGGTTCCTTAGCATTTGTATCCGTGATTGTGAGATGTACTGGCAGGGCAGGTGATAAGGCCTGCTGGGTGACCCCTTAGGAAGCAGTGGGAGGTCAGATATTAAGGCCTCCAGGTCATGGGAAGGAATAGAGTTGTTGACTCCCATCTCAAGCACGTTCTGTGTGCAGTCAAGCAGCAACCTAGCTGGGAGATAAAGGTTCTGGGGATGGCCTCTTTTGAGGGGAGTGGAAGAGATGAAGAAAGCAGGGAAGGAAGATACCTCCCTGGTCTTTTTGCTGCCCAACAATTTGTAAGGGGGGTTAGGGGGGGCAACACTTTTTGATGGTTGGGTTTTTTCATTTGAGGAGGCCATATCAAGCTGAGAGGAGGGGAGGGCTTCCTTCTGGGGAGAGCTTATTTTCCCATATAGTGACAAGTCTCCATCTTGGATTTACTTGGTACAGAGTACCAACCTTAGTCTCACTTAGTACCATTTTTATGCATGTCCACTAGACCTTGGCCTATAAAATTGACTTGGAGAGCATGGCGATCACTACATAACAACTGAATTGCAATATTTTAAGTAAACATGTGCCTATTAAAGAAGGGGGCAGCAGAGGAATGCACCACCCCTGAATATCTTTCTTGCCTTATTTTGTGGTATTTCTGAAATTGATTCATGAAAGTTTTTTTAGAATAAGTGGGCAGCAGGGGATAGGAGACAGAAGCCCAATTAATATGCATGTGACTCAGGAGTTCGCAGTATCTGTGTTGAGCACGAAAGGTTGTTGGAATGAAGAACTAATAGTAAGCAAGAAAGATTAATAGCTCTTCTTTTCTCCTGACCTTATTGCAACACTTCAGAGTTTAAATGTGCATTTACTTTGTTCTGTTTTTAGTATATTGCAATTAGCATTTTCATTCAAGCTTTAAAATTCCTTGGACCTCTGCCTAGGAAGAAGCTGTGCATTCCTAACTGGGTTGCTAAAAAAAACAATATATATACAATCCCACTTGCCATGAAATGGTCAGGAATTTCAATAGTCAGTATGTGAAGGAAGCACTTGGATTTCTTTGGAGCTTTTCCCTTCTGACAATTCACTCCCATAAATTTCAAGGAGTTTTGTGTATCTCTTTTGTACAGTGGCATTTTCTTTAGAGACGTTAACTTCGTAGTTTCAGGTTGATTATATATCAGTATTAAATCTACAGATAATGGTTCACATTTATATTGCAATTTAAGGTTTACAAAATGCTTCCTGCATAAACCTTTGAAGTATATAGTGAATGAATTATCCCTTATCTATTGAATGGGAAATTGAGTGGGAGAGCTAATGGATTTAGTGTTAAAGGACTTGGGTTCAAATCCTACCTCCTTGGGCAAGTCCCTTGACCCCTATAAGTCTCATTTTCTTCATCAGTTAAATGAGGGGGCATTTGGGGTGGACAAGATGGATCCGTATGACTCCCTTCCAGCTGCAAATCTACCGTCCTGAGTGATGCGCAGATAGAACTAGTCAAGTTGCAATTTAAATTTAAAACATCTGCAGACTTAGGAAAGCTCATTGATGGAGTCTTTGTTTAGAAAAGACCCTTTGGAAAATTAATTTGAGCTTAAGAGTGACTGACCTTACCCCCTGGTGGCTGTCTCTTGGAACTACAATTTCTCTTCCCCACCATCTCTTTTCTTCTCCCTTAGGAAGAATCTTCCTTTTTCCAGTCTTATGTTCAGTGTATTTTTAAAAACACTCACAGCTCAGTTAATTCCACCTCAGGAAATCCCTTTATCACAAAGGTACACCTGTCTTTAATCTCTTTGATTCTTTGCTTTTCTTGCCCAATTACCTTAGGATAATTCTCTCCCTCCTCCAAATATCCCTCTCCCTTCTATTTATGAGTCCCCCACACCCTCCAAAATGGCCATAATTATGGCTGGCAAGGAGAAGAGTAGTGTTTGCGGTACATTTATGTCAGGGAAAAAGAGCAGCCATATGAAATTAGCTATAGTAATTGTGTCATCATCTTCTGAAATCCTTATTGGTTAGATTAAAAAACCTTTCCTATTGAAAAAAGTACTTACATGACTCTCTCATTATCTCTAGACTATTTTTCATCTAACTCCTCTTCCTCTGTTAATTAACATTCTTTTCTTCAAAACATTCAGGCTATTTTGTATTCAGTTTCATTGTCATTCTCCTGAGTCTCAATCCAGAACTCTTTCCATAATGCCATGACCAATGGTTTCTTAGGAAAAGTAACAAGAAAATAGGTGTCACTTAACTCAGTAATTTACTTCTTATAGAAGGATTGAATGAGGGGAAATGCATATGATTGTCTGTACTAAGGTTTTATTTTTAGCTTCATCTGGCAATTTAATTGATTAATTTTTCCTTCTTCACTTCCTTCTACTTTCTACATCTGAAGTCCTAGATGGTTGGATGTCCTTTAGGCTTGGTTAAAGGGTAACACTCTTAGGATAAAAGTACATGGGAACATGTACTGGTTTCACTCTCACTAAAAAGATGTTCATATATATCATTCTGCTGCTCAAAAGAACCTTATTTACAGAATCTTTTTTTGGGGGGGGGGAATGAAGGTTTGGTAGGAGGGGGAAATAAGGAGCAGGTCCTGATTTGTAACTTCATTAATATGGGGAATGCTGGGTGAGGAATTGCCCCTTTACCAGTACAGACCTGCAGTTTGTCTTATTATTCATAGGCTATACACTTTGCTTAGGTAATGAGTTTGTACAGTGTTGGGCTGGGAGTCAGGAAGGTGTAGGTGTGACTGGGTGACTTGGACAAGTTATTTTACTTTTACAATTTTCTTCTCTGTAAAAGGGAGCTAATAATTGTGTCTACCTCCTAGGATTGTTGTGAGGATAACAATTATAATATTTTTGATACTATTATTAATAAATGTTGAGTTGCCTAAAGACATTGTGAGAGGTTAACTGGGGGGAAAATTTGCAGTAGGTTTCTCTGATGGACTCCTTTCCAGAGGCATAAAGAATGGATTCAGATTCATAAGAATAAGAGCCATTCCTTATTGATAAATGTTCAGAAGCTTATGCACAGCAAGTTTTCCAAGGAAGAAATACAACCATCTGCAGTTAATGAAAAAAATATTCCAAGTCACTAATAGTTAGAGAAATGCAAATTAAAACAACTCTGAGGTCCTCCTTCATACCCATTAGATTGGCAAAGATGACAGAAAGGCAAAATGATAAGTGTTGGAGGGGCAGCAGGGGAGAGGTGCACGTTAATGACATGTTAGTGGAGCTGTACATTGGTTCAGCCATTTTGGGCAGCAATTTGGAACTGTGCCCCAAAGGTTACTAAACCGTGCAATATACCCTTTGACCCAGCGACGTCACAGCCCCCTTGTCAGAGAAATCAAGATCATGAATAATGATTCTCATCAGGTTGTAGTTTGCTGTTAGGCTTATTTAGTTGGCTGGTATTCAAGGTGTGTTTCACCAGAAGAACGACCTTTGCCAGTCTGAACTAGTCACTCCCTACTTAGTACACTCCACAGGCACTGATTGTATTGCCTCCGGGAGCAAATGCCATATCCTCTGGCATTCAGAGCCCTTTATAACCTGACCCCCTCCTTCCTTTCCGACACTTCTTACACCTCACTACCCAACATGGTATCTTTGATCCATTGACACTCGCCTCCTGGTTGTTCAATGAAGAGACTCCCAACTCGCCACTCCAAGGCACTTTCTCTGTCTGTTCCCCAGGCCTGCAATGCTCTCCCTCCTCCCCTCCTACTACCAATCTCCATGGCTTCCTTTTAAGTCCTAAATAGATATCCGCCTTCTATAGGAAGTTAGCTCCCTTTGGATATCTCTTTGCTTATGGTCTCCTCCTTGGGAGTGTAAGCTCCTTGAGGGCAGGGTTGTTTTTTGCCTCTTTTCTTATCTTCTGGGTTTAGCTGGGTACCTGGCATATAGAAGGTACTTAATAAATGTTGATTGATTGATTGATTGATTAAAATAGGTGTGGTATGCAGTGGCTAACTGTATGGCAGTTGGAATCTAAGTCTTATGACTTTCTTTCAAATTCTAGGAGAGTGCATTGACTAGAGGGGTATAAGGAGGGCCGAAGTTTCTCCCACAGATGGTTATCTAGCCTTCTCTTTGAACATAGTGGGGAGCTTGAGGAAATTTATTCTCATATATTCATTCTCTCTGTCTCTCTCTTCTCTGATTGTTAGAAAGTTCTTTTCTTAAATTGTACAGCTCCAGCTCCCTGAAGTGGCCTATCTCTGGACCAGTTGAGGTGGTGAGGCAGACAGATCTGAGGGATTCTGTTGCCTAATCATGGCTATTCCCCATCTCTCTCTCTCTACCCTTTAGACCTAGGGTTTTGATTTAGGGTCATAGAAGTGTCAATCTGTGCAATTTAATTTTCTGAGTTTCTGACTAAAGTCCTTAAACCTCTTAGTGTCCTAGTTACAGTAAACAAGGATGAGGTTTCTGTAGGAAATGCACAGATGTGGCTTATTTGTCACAGCCTTGCACATAAGTGTAAGAATGATACCAGCCTGCCTCAGGCAGTTTGTAGAATAAAGTAAGGAAAATCATTATTCTTTACTACTCCCCTCTAGGCAAAAGGGTACACTGCTTTTCACCTTGTATCTAGCATCATCTTCCAAAAGGCATTCAAAAAGCACTCATGCATATTTACCAAGGCAGGGTGAGTTTAACTGACATGGCTCTTACAGTCTAGTTGGGGGGGGGGGAGGCTAAGATAATTGCTTGTACTGCTGTTTTTCTTGGACACCACCAAGACTTTTTCTCAGTGACAGCACGAACCATTGCTAGCTGAGAGAGTTTGCTGGTTGCCACTATTAGGTCTGTATCCCAAGGAGAACTTAAGGAGGGAAAAGGACCCACATGTACAAAAATATAGTAGCTTTTTTTGTGGTAGCAAAAATTTGGAAATTGAAGGACTGAATACCCATCATTTGGGGAATGGCTGAATAAGCTGTGGTTTATGAACGTGATGGAATATTATTGTGCTATAAGAAATGATGAGCAGGCGGACTTAAGAAAAACCTGGACAAGATTTACATGAACTGATGCTGAATGAAGCTAGCAGAAGCAGGAGAACATTGAACACAGTAACAGCAACATTGTGTGATGATCAACTGCAGTGGACTTAGCTCTTCTCAATGATACATTGATCCAAGACAATTCAAAAAGATTGAGGACAGAAAATACTATTCACATCCAGAGAAAGAACTATGGAGTCTGAATGCAGATCAAAGCACACTGTTTTTACTTTTTTTTTTTTGTAGCTTTTCCTTTTTGTTCTGTTTTTTTCTTTCTCAACATGACTAATGTGAAAATATGTTTACGTGATTACAAATGTATAAACTATTTCAGATTGTTTGCCATCTTGGGGGGTATAAGAGAGAAAGATTTTGGAGTTCAAAATCTTATTAAAACAAAAGAATGGTTAAAACTATCTTTATATGTAATTGGAAAAAATAAAATATTATTTACAAAAAAAAAATGTTCCTGGTTTCTATAGGCTCCCCACTTGATAGTTGGTTGCCAATCTTTGAACAGGCTCCCAAAGATGTTGGGCATGCCTCCCCTCCCCGAGCATTCTTAAAAATGTTAACATACGATGCTTATCTTACTAAGGAAGTATGGCATACTCTCTAAAAATACAAAATATTGCATTTGGTCCTAGGTTGCCCATTTTTTGCTTTGGTAATTTGTGTCAGGGTGTTCTAGGAGATTTTCACTTGCCTCAGCTTCAAACCAAGATAGATGACAGGATCATAGAATTTAGATTATGAAGGTACTTTGGAGACAGAGGAGGGAACTGAAGCACCAAATGGTCAAGTGACTTGCCCTGAATCACACAGGCAGAGTTGGAATTGCAACTCTTTGGACTCCAAATACAGTAGAAAAAAGACATATTTCTGTTACCAAGGACTATCGTGGGGATATTCCTTTTTTCTGCACCCAGATCCTATCAAGAATCAGTAATCAAATTTAGTTCCTTCTAGGTAAGTAGGTCGCGGGTACTGACACTCTTCTTCCAAGATGGTTGAGTGGGGGTGGTATGTAATCCCAAACCTATTTTGTTTACAGGTATGAGAATAATTATAATAAACTGGAATAAATCTTAAGAGGAAGATCTGTGATATTGAAGAAAGTGTGTGTATCCTAATTCACTGGTGGTTGGGGCTGCTAGTATCATTAATGATGGTAATAGTCTTGTAACCTCCTTAGCTTTTTAAAACCAAACCAGCCAAATCCAGGAATTTGAATAGGTGACTGAGAGTTTGTGTTCTTCCTCTGCCTTAGGACTGAATTTAGACAAGAAGCTTCATATATATATATATACTTTTCTTGAAATGTTTGTTATTGCTGTGGCTAGGTCAGTAATTTGGGAAGAGAATACAAGTTTGACTAGTGAAATAGTTAAGAAAACCAGTTTTACTCTTTTTGCTCCTCAGCATTAAAAACTTAAAAAAAGAGCACAACTGATAGATGAATGGAATGGACAGTATCAGTTGATTTGGAGTCAGAAGAGACCCAAGTTCAAATTCTACCTCTGACTCTTTAGGAATGTTATGAACTCAGGCAAATCACTCTACGGCTCATTCTCCTCCATAAAACGGCAATACCATGATACACTTGCCTTGCTGGCTTGTTCTGAGAATCAAGAAAAATTATGCATTTAAAGAAGTTTAAAACCTTAAAGCATGATACACGTGCTATTGTTTTCATGTTATTATTAGGTTGGGTGCAAAGCACCCTAATGAGTGCCTAGTAAGATTACTTTTCATTTAGGAGTTGAACGGGCCATGTATTATTACATATGTCACTAGGTTGAGCCCCGTGAGAGGGCCATAGGTTTTATCATCACAAAGTTCAGCCCAGAAACCTCTATCTCCTGATTTTCTAGGTTCCTTTGTGGAAGGAAGAAGACTGCTGCTTCTGCTTATCAACTCGTCTGAGAACTGTGTAGAATGAGGAAAAGCGAACAAATACTGATTCCCTTTTGATTGATGCAACCTTTTATGTGATTGGATCTTGGTGCTAGGTTGTTTTTTGGTGACTTTCCTGTTTGTTGGCCAGTGAGAAAGGGGTGTTCCCCTGAGTCCTCAGAAGGAGCTATAAGCAGTGTGTTGTAAGCATTCTGTGATAATAGGGTGACTCCTGTTTTGAGCACCTACCTCTAGCAGTGAGCCAGACTGTCTGTGGCCATGGGAAGCACTAGGAAATGGTTGTCTTCTGGGGAGTGTCCTTGGATACCAGCTATTTGTGCCTCTTCATCAGTGGCTTAAAAGCTTGAGGAAGGACAGCTTTCCTGGGAAATCTTGCTGTCAAAACTGAAATGACACTAGATGCTATTGAAATCACAGTATCGGGGCGGCCAGGTGGCTCAGCGAGTAAGAGCACCGGTTCCAGTGTTGGGACGACCTGGAGATGGAATCCCGGGCTCAGACACTCAGTACCACACCCAGAAATAACTGGCTGTGTAACCTTGAGCAAGTTACTTAACCCCAATTGCTTAGGAAAAAAAAAAAAAGAAATCACAGTATCCCGGGTCATAGTTGCTTAAACAGAATGTTTAAATTATCCATGTGAAAGTGCTTTAGGAGTGGTGTTAAGTGTTGCTTAATTTCTATCATGGTATACAACCAAATATATGGTGTAGATTATGTGTTTTTTTGGGGGGAGGGATGGAGGATGAAGACTGAAGTTGTGTTGTTTATTTTTATTGCTGTGTTATTCATGGATAGGATATATTTTGAATTTCACTACCTTCCTATTTCTATTTAAGCAAATTAGGGGAGTATTAGACATTTAAAATTAGGCACTAAAAAAACCTATTTTGTATTTACCTCTTGAATTAATTAAATTGCTGAATTTTTCTTGTATCTTTTAAAAATAATTTCTTACTGCGTTTAGGATTTGCCAGTTTAGGGTTTTCTGACTTTGGAGACAGCTAAGTGAGAAACCTCACTAGGAGCATAGAAATACAGTGAATCTGAATTTGGAGTAAAAGGAAAGAGGATTTGAATTTTCAAAATAAAAAGGGCAGCTAGTAAAGTTTAAGATGGTGGTCAGTCAGTAGTCAAAAAAACATTTATTAAATGCTTACTGTGTGCTAGGCATTGTGCTGTGCTCTGGGAAAATAAACAGAAACAAAGATAGTCCTTGATTTGATCTCAAGGAACGGGAAGACAACATCGAGGGTGACTGTGCAGGAATGATGGACTCTGGAGAGCAGCCTGGTGAGAAATGAAGAGATGGCTGACTTGGACCCCCCCCCCCCCCAAAAGAAAGGTTCTGGGAGGAGCCATCCAGTCCTAATGGGGGGAGAGGGAGGGTCACAGGGCAGAGGTATGAATTCCACCTCTGGAGTTATATTCTAGGATGAAGAGGTTTCTGGGGCATGGTGGAGAAGCCACAGGTCTGGAAATTCAGTCTGTTGAGAATGGTATCCTGGAGAAAAATGACAGCCCTCAAGTTCTTTTGGAAGATGATTGAAGACAAAGACCACCTACCCTACTTGGTCCTATTTACCACTTTAGAAAGACCTCAATATAATTAGTAGAAATATTGGTTCTGGGTTGTTTTGGGCTGTGTGTGGATGAATCTCAGAGGTCATCTCATTTAAATTCATGCCTGGCCTAGAACTTAAATTACAAGTAGTTGGTCAGTAGGAGTATTGAGAGGGGAGGTGGGGGGATAGGGGGGAATTCATGAACACAGATGAGGTGGGGGAATGGGCCAGATAGACAACTCATTACCCCTCGGGAGGTCTTTGATTCCTTTTTTTTTTTTAATGGCTTTAGTGATGACACTGGCAAGCTGGATGTGGGTCCAGAGGAAGTTGACCAGAGTAGAATTATAAATAACTTGACCCTAGTCTATTTGAAAGAAATAAGTGTATTTAGCTTGGAGAAAAAATAACTTGGGTAGGGGAGGAAGAAATTATCATGGCAGCTGATTTTGAGCTTTGGATGGATGATGACATGTGACGTGATATCTTGTACTCAGAACTTCCTTACTTCACAGAGGGCATTCACAAAATAGAATAGGTTGCCTGGCAAGGTGGTGAGTTTCCTGTCACTGGCGATGTTTGAGCAAATGATTATTTGTTGGAGTTACTGTAGGTGAGTATTTTCATTAATTCATTTTGTCATATTGTACAAGAGAAGTTCTGGCCTCAGTTTACCTCCTAGAGAGGCCTTTAGAGGCCTTATGAATGACTTAGAGCTGCTTATGCCTAGGTACAGGCATACCTATAGGTATTCTATGTAGCTTTGATCTCTCCCAAGAAAAGTGAGAGAGCTTTCATAAATTATGAAAACCAAATGTGAAGACTGACACTTTAGCATACAGTATTTCTTAAATGCAAAAAGTTTTTTTTTTGTTTTTTGGGGAGAAAGTGACTGGGGAAAGCAGGAAGATTGTGACATCCAACTAGAAGTTTCAAATAATTGGGATGGGAAATAACTACATAACTACATAAGCAAATGCTCTTCTGCTTCTTCCGCTCATTCAGCTTACTGACAGAGGGCCTCAGTTCCCCATCTCTTTTGGTTTTGCTAAGGTTTTCCAGGAAACCAGTGAAGTCCCTGCCCAACTCAGCTTAAAATTTCCATGTAATACTATAAGCAGAATTGGGAAAGGTGTACTAATGAACCAACCTCTGGGCCCAGACCACTTCCTGAAATATTCTGTATTTGCTGTTACTGAGTTTGATGTATAAAATATTCTTTTCATGGATCTTGGGGAAAGAAAAGGTGTTTTAATTAAACCTTTTGCCATCTTTGGAAGATACTTGCTATTGACAGAGTCCATGATGTTGGGAGTTGTTAGCTTTTCCTCTTTGTCTAAAGAACTGGGATTGGGATGAATGAGAAATTTCAGTCTCTTCTTCGGCACATTAGACCTCTTACTACCTCATTTTTGTGGGGAGGTGAATTGGATGGAAGGGGCAGAAGAGAGCCCAATAATAAAGACCTCAAGCAGGTTTGCAGTCCTCCAAGCAAGTCCTAGCGCAAGCTTTCTTGAAGTTCATTAGTTTGAAGTTTGATAGCTGTGATGGGATAGAGAGGTTGACAGCCCTGGTCATTAATCAAGCCTTTATTTAATTACTAAGTAGCAGATCCTGTACCAGGGACTCAAAGACAAAAGGAATGCATTGGTGACCTCAAGGAATCTATGTTTTATAGAGGAGGGGGAAATAGAACATGTATACATGTAAGTATGTACATGAACATAGTCTACAAATACAGAGAGTCATGGAAATCCTTAGAGAGTTCAGTTTGGAATCTGCTGCAAGTGGTTTAAGAAACAGTGCTGGGACGGCTAGGTGGCAGAGTGAGTAAAGCGCTGGCCTTGGAGTCGGGAGGACCCGAGTTCGGTTCCGGCCTCAGACACTTAACACAAAAAAAACCTAGCTGTGTAACTTTGGGCAAGTTACTTAACCCCAATTGCCCTCCAAAAGGCAAAAAAAAAAAAAGAAACAGTGCCTATACTTGCATATCAGATTAATTTTTCTGTGGTGCCAACCAGTTTTGACATGACTTGTAGCCACATTTTAGAGTGAAAGTTAATACTTCAGTACTTTGAAATTTGTTTCTCAGATTAGTGCTTCCTTGATCATAAATTGAATGAATGTCTGGAGAAGCAGCCTGGTGTAGTAGATAGAATGCTGGTCTGGGAGCCAGCAAGACCCTGGTTCATGGTCTTCTTCAAACATATCCTGTCTGTTAGCCTGGGCAAGCCCCCTAACAATTTAACAGTGCTTTAGGCAGCCCTTTAAGACTCCGAGTTGTTCTCAATAGCAATCCTATACCTTTCTAAATTAAAAGGTGTTTGGGAAGAAAATTGGGGGACTTTAAAAAGAAAATCCTCAAGGAACTTACATTCTGTTGGGAGTGGAAGGAGCCAACATGTACACTGTCAGTATATATGGTATAAATGCAAAGTGTTTGGGTGGGGAATTCATAGCTAAGGAGATCAGGAAAAGCTCCCTGTAGCTTGGGCTGAGCTCAGAAGGAAACTGGATTATTCTAAAGATGGAGGGGACAACACATGCCTCCAGAGATGGAAAATGGAATGTTCTGTGAGGAATGACAGGGAGGCCAGTCTACCTGGACCCTAGATAGCTGCATGCCTAGTGGGATGTGTAATAACGTCGGGCTGTGAGGGTGGGCTTCCTGCTGCTTACGTGGAGGTATGGGGCCGCTATCTCCAGGAGTACCAAGAAGCACTTACCAGAACCCAGTAATACCCTCTCCTCTCTCTGAACTCTCTGGCTGGTTTATGCCCAGGGTTGGACGTAGCCCAGTGAAATAATAAATGCCATCAGAGTTTTGTTCAAAAGGTCTGTCTGGAGCCAGTATTGGGGAGGGGGAAGCACTAAAAACAAGTCTTCCCTTGTTTTTGTTTGACCATAGGATGTTTACAGCAAGAATTTAAAGAAGAGGTGAGAATCTTTACTGGAGGAGCTGAAAACAAATCTGGATTGCCCCAGCTCCCAGAGCTAGCCAGTGTTCTTGGTAACCAAGTGAATTTACTGTAATAAAAAAATGAACATAAGTTCTGTAGAAATGACTAAACAGATGTTCCTTAGGCTTTACACTTAAATCTTCAAAGAACTTAAGTCTAGAGAAATGCCGGGTGACAAATTGATCTCCCCAGCATATTTATCATCTCAAAGCTCTAGGTTAAAGAAGTGAACTGGAAAGGAAATAAAGACCCATTAACCCTTTCTCAACAAGGGGGAAAAAACCAGTCCACAGAAGGTTGATATGAGATGTCTGTTGATAATTTCCAGTTGAAGAAGGGTACCTTCTCTAAAATGACTAGATGTGACAGGGAATGAAACTAGAAACTAAGATTTGTAGATTTGTACAATTCAGATACCTAAGAGATGACAGGACCTACGTAGACTAGGACATCCACAACACCGGGCACATTTAGCAGGAACTATCCTAATATAATGGCCCTTTTTTGTCTTCTGCTTCTTGCACTGACACAGTGTAGTTTCTGAGAAATTAGGGCAGACAGAGGAAACCACAATCTTATGACTAGTGACACTCAACCAGATTCTTTTTTAACCCCCCCCCCCCCAAACAAAACAAAACAAAAAACAAAACCCATGAAACACCTGGGAGCAAGGGGGGGGGGGAGAGAAGGAGGAATGGAATGAAGAGAGATGATGGAAAAATCTCTCTCCCCCTCTCCTCCTCTGCTCACCCCCCCCACCCTTTTCCTTTCAGGCATATGTAATTAATTATTCATTGGTCATCCTTCCTCATCTGTCTGCTTCTTCAGAAGTATTTTTAGAGTGCTAGTAGTGTAGGGGTGGCCTGGAAAGGGGACTACATCTCTTGGGATTCTCTAACTGCCCAGGATTTTGTAAACTTTAGAGCTGGGCTACCTTTTGATCTGGGTGTGTGGCTGAGAAGGTCCTTAAAAGACCATAGTATTGACCAAAGAATTCTGAAGGCAAGTGGTTTAAAAAAAAAAATGAGTCCTTCCCACTAATTTGTATTTTTCTGACTCTTGGCTGGTTTTGTTTAAACAAAGGGAGTAAGGAAGCAGCTCAGACAGATTCCCAGTTCCAGTCTTTTACTGTACCAAGATCAATAATAGTAAGCCCACCTTCCATCCCCACCTCCCCAACCCCAATTCTAGAGAAAGGGTGAGTGACTCTTTTTGGTTTCATGTTCCTCCAGTTTTCTTGAAAATGTTACCTGCATGTCGTGGCCTGGAACTTCTTAAGGGAGAAAACCAGACAGCTAGACCAGTGCTTGGAATAGTATCAGGGGCATTTTGCATGACTTGGACTCTTTATGAGATAATGGGACACTAGGAGCTTTTACTATGTTGGTTGACCAAGAAGAGCAGATTTGATGTGGCACTGGATGTGGATAAATGCGTTTTAAAGGTATCCCTTTTTATTGTGGTTGCAGTCATCTTTTTGTTTGTTGTATATAGGAATTTTTTCCATCATTTGCAACACAGCTGACCCACAGACCATTCATGGGATTTGCTCGTTTAGAAATGTCTGCACAGTGGAGGGAAGTTGAGGAAAGGAAAGTTTTAGAGAGAGACAGCAAGTGGGCACGCTAGCCGTGGGGTCAGGGAGGGGTTTTAAGGTCTGCCTCTGTTACTGTTAACTGTGTGAGGCCCTGTGGCAAGTCATTGGCCATCTCAGTGCCCCAGGGGGCGTGGGGTCAGGGAGGGGTTTTAAGGTCTGCCTCTGTACTGTTAACTGTGTGAGGCCCTGTGGCAAGTCATTGGCCATCTCAGTGCCCCAGGGGGCAGGCCAGGTGCCAGCATTCATTGGGAGAGAACATTCTCTCACTGTACTCTATCTGCATCAGCCACATCCAAGAGTTGGTCCAAAAGAAAAAAAGGAGGTAGGGGATGGGAAGAAATGAAAGGTCTAACGTGACTTTTCTTTGATACCTCACAAGTATAATAGCTCACAAATGAGGAAAAATGAGATAATTAACAGCTGTAAATTATGCACATTTCGGTGCAGTAATCAAGCTTCTTGCTTCATTGCATCAATGTCCCTTTCAGAGTACCCCTTCCTCTGTTCACAAGCCCATCTCTGGAGCTAGATAAATGCTGAAGTTGTTTGGTCACTTGACTACCCAGAAAAAAAAAATGACACATGTAGCTCTAGTAGCAGTATAAGGTTATAGTCATTAAAAAAAAAAATAATTCCTATGTATGACTTGGAGTTTGTTGAGCTCTAGTGTCCCCAGGGTTTCTCAGTAGTGGTGCTTGGGTTTTATTGTATTCCCAAAATGGAAAGCATGTGTGTTGGTAGGTTTTAACTGTTGAATTGTATAAGTGCTGCACTGAAGACTAGTTTATTACAAAGGCTGACTGGAGGGACCTCAGATTGTGGTTTTGCAGACTTATAAATAGAATGGGAAATGCACTGCATCTTTTTCTCCATAATACCAGTGCTGAACCATTTAATTAAATCTCAAGTAAAGTCTTTGTTACATGCCAGCTGATGCTAACTTAGGTTAGCCCCTCTTTCGGTTTCCCACCCTATCCTATCTAAAATGGAAATGGGAGACCTTTCATTTAACTAACAAAAGGGGATTTTGAAGTTCATAGAATGCCTGAGGGCAAAAATGGAAAGTACCTAGGTGCTGGAAAAATAGAAGTTCTATGCTTGTAGGCTAGAGTAATTCATATTTAAAAATGTAGTAAGCCAGAGATGTTTAATTTAACCTGGGGTGCCCTTCTTGGAGAGTTGGGAGAGGCCAAAGGTGAACTGCTGATGCTCATTAACTAAAGGCTACATAAATGTGATGGCTGGACTTTTTTTTTAAAGCTACTGTACTTTCAACTCATCTGGTATGCATTACGATGGGGTTGCTAAACAAGATGAAACTGTATAGCTAATGACATGAAATGTTTCCTCCTTATCTAATCAGGAATCTGCCTTGAGCTGCTAGATTAGATGTTATTCAGAAAGGATAATATAGGAAATAAGTACTTACCATATTTCATTTTAGGAATTAACCACATGCTCTCTTAACTATTGCCTTTTTTATGCATATGAAAATGAATCCATCAGGGAGAACAACCTGCAGTGGTTTCCAGCAATCACCAGCCCTCCTGAAGGATGTAGGACCATTAGGTCCTTATTTGAAATGGTTTCTGTAGTCTTGTTTCACCTGTCCATTTTTGCTGGTTTGGTGAAAAGTGAAGAATTTGGAATCGGAGGACCTCAGTGGGAATCCTTGTTCAGCCACTCTCCTCCTTGTGTTGATCTGGGTTAATGCTGTCTTTTTACTTTGGTGCTAACTTGAGGTTTGTAAAATGGCGAGGGTGGGAGTTAGACGTTAGATGACTCATCTCCAAAGTGCCTTGTAGTGCTTCATCTGTGATCCTTATTTATTTTCCGTAATGAACAATGTGTTCCCATATCTAAAAATGTCTGTCTTGCTGCATCTTGTGAACTATCACCTAGGTAGGAGGTGGGTAACATGCTTCATCATAGGTTTTCTGGAGGCATGGTTGGTCATTGCTTTGGTCAGACTTATTAAATTTTTCAGAGTTGTTTCTCTTTGCAGTCTTTTTGCCCTTATGTTACCTATTCTTGGTCTGTTCATTTCACACTGGTAGTTCACACTACCCAGGATTTTCTGAAATTACCTTTCTTTTTTGCTAATCTTACATTAGAATATTATTCCATGCCCATTCATATGCCATAATTTTTTCAGAAATTCTCCACTTGGCATAAGAGTCAATCAAAGGCACCCCCTGAGATTTTAATTACTTTCTATGTGGTTTTTTCCCTTTTAACTCTCCCTTTAGAATTAAGAGTTTGTCTTGCTTGCAGCTCTTTACTCCCCCATGTTTTCTTTTTTAAGCCCTCCCACCTCATCTTACTTTTTTTTTCCCCTGGTAAGTTTGATATATTTCTAAGCATGCATTCATTCTAAGTGCTTGAATATATAAATATATTATGAGATTAAAAGCTCTACTTTTTGTTTCAATATTGGAAACCAATGGAATTTTGAGTATGGAAAGATTATATTTGAGGAAGGATGGACTTCATATAGTTAATCTTTAGTCATCTCTAAACTGTGCAGATCGTCAGAGGCTGCTTGTCCTTCCCTGTTTGTTGGCACTAGGGAAGAGAGAGGTAGGTTGTGGGGATGAGAATCTGTGTTATCACACTATGAATGGATGTCTGAGTTTAATTTGACCACTGTCCAAAACCACATTGAAAGGATGTTTTGGGTTATCCACATTTCTTTCAGTTTTATGAGTAATCATGTATAAATAAGTTTTGCACTCTCCTGAGAAGAAATGTTCTGCTACGCAAATGTTCTGTTCTCATCCTGAGCACAAGAAACAAAAGTTGTCACTGATAATAAGTAGAAGAAATGTAGTTTTGTTGGCCTAATGCCCTCCCCTCCCCCAACTTGTTTGTGTAAGGAAATCTGTGTGTGTATATGGAGGAGGAATCTTTGAGATGGTGTGCTATATGACAGTCGTAGCTCTTATTTCTGTAGCTTCAAAATACTTTGCATCCTGTACCTCATTTGTTCCTCACAACAGCCCTGTGAGATGGGTATAAAATTTTATTATCTTTATTTAATGTATGAAGATGCTCCTGAGAGATTGTGACCTAGTGTGTTCACACAGCTAGAAGGTGTGCCAATTGGTATTTCAGTCAAATCAACCAGCATTTGTTATGTATCTGTGTTCCCCCCATTGTTAGGTGCTGGGATTACATATAGAAAAGTCAGTCCTTCCCTAAAGGAGCTTATATTCCATTAGGAGGATACATGTTTATAGATATATAAATAAATACAGGATATACATAGAGAGATACACCCTCAGTGATTTGGTGAGACCTGGGGGAATTGGCAGAAGTCTCTTGAAAGAGATGGCACTTGAGTTGAGCCTTGGAGAGGGAGATAGTGGTTTCAAGATGTAGAGGTGAGGAGGGGTAACATTCTTGACATGGGACCATAGCCAATGTCTTTTTCAGTGTGGGGGCCAGAAGATTGTATGTCATATAGGGACCTGCAGTAAATAGAATGGCCTGGTTGGAATGTAGGGTAGAAGGGAGAATGAGGCCTCAAAAGAAAGGCCAGAATCAAGTGGAGCAGAGCTTTCAGTGCTGAGCAGAGGGGTTTGTACTTTATTCTGAAGGCAGTAGGGATGCACCAAAATCTTCTTTATCCAGAGGAGTGACATGCTCATATCTGCACTTGGAAGAGGGCATATCAGTTCAGCTGCTGTGTAAAGTTGGATTATAAAGTGGAGGGATTGATTTCTTCTGGCTCCAGGTCTTAACCGTATTTCTATTCCACCAATCTTGCCAGAAACTTTTAATGAGATAGGCACATGTTTCCAATGTAAAAGAGAAAAAAAAAGTGGTGGGAATT
This sequence comes from Petaurus breviceps papuanus, assembly GCF_028583685.1. Classification (NCBI taxonomy): domain Eukaryota; kingdom Metazoa; phylum Chordata; class Mammalia; order Diprotodontia; family Petauridae; genus Petaurus; species Petaurus breviceps. The sequence goes on from NW_027185810.1 coordinate 3,185,114, forward strand.
GCAGTGAACAACATTTCCACAGTGATAACATTTAGGCTTGCCTTTTCTCTCACAATGTCTGTTTTCCATTTGAAAAAATTTTTTTTTCAGAATATTGTATCTTAAACCAAATAAACCCCAAACCATGGAAGAGCCAAGCTCTGAAAATCAATCTTGTAGGTATTTCATTTATTATATAAAGAAAATTTTGCCCATAAAATAATATTTAAGGTGGCCAACTCTTAAGGATAGTTTTAGAAATGAAACTTGTGTTTCACAAGAAAGATGTCAACAGTAACTTTTTGCCCAGGCTTTTTTTCTCCTCCTTTTTTCTCTTCCACTAATTCCCCCTGAATTCCTGCCTGCAGTGGTAGAAGTACAGGTGAAGATGGAATTAAATTGTCTGACATTTTAGTTTGTTGCTAACCCGGAGAACCTGAATATCTGGCTTATCTATTTCAGAATCCCAAGACCAGTAAGGAAGGAGAGCACCATGTACCGTCTGCTTTATTGACTGCCATACACGGTGGCTACTTTGCCTTTAACAAACTAATTGCTGCACTCTAGTCTTAAGAAGTTGCCTTTTAGCTCTTTTTTTTTTTTTTAACCCTTTACTTGAACACGAAGGAAGTCAGGTAAATGATTATAGAACATGGGGATGAGAGAAACAAAATTATATAGTAATGGATTTTAGAGCCGGAAGGGATCTTAGAATAGAAGCCCAGGTCCAGGCCACCAGTTACGCCTTTTTCCCACTGTAAGGTAGACATTAGCTAGCTATAGCATTATAAGCTCAAGCTTCCTGTACCCTGCCTTTTTGTACATACAGATGGGTAATACCTATTCCTTTGTCATGAATAGAATTGTTTCTAATTCATTGTATGCAAATGTGCATGTAGGGATGTATCACTGTTGATATATAATATTTTAAAATAAAACTGCACACGTTTTTACAAAATTCTGTTGGGTGCTTCTCAAGGCTTTTGTTGAAAGTGGGTAGGGAGGATTTGTTGGCAATAAGTAATTTCCACATGGCATTATTCTATGGAGAGACTTGAAAAAAGGGCAGGTTATGATATGGGATCTGTTGGCACTGTCATCCCCCTCCTTAAAAAAGAAAAAGACAGCCAATCGAACCTTATAAACAGTACCCCCTAGTATTGAATTTCATTGAATTAGAATTTGAAGTTGGCTTTTGCCTGAGCTGCTAGATAGTAAAGACCTTCTGTTCTGGGTCATCCAAAGGACCATTATAGGCACTCAGGAAAACAACCCGACCTAGCTCTAGCCACCTCCTCTAGAATGCTAAATATGTCATCCTTTGCAAATCATCTTTTAGGTTCTTATTTAGAATTTTCAACTATATTCCTTATATAAATCCTGTGACACGTTTTTATTGTCTCTTTAACCTTAAACACATCTTGCAGCCCTGTAGCCCAGCAGGATTCCTTTTAATCCCATGCCTTTGGTGACCCCTTCTCAACCAGGAAAGAGAGGAATCAGAAAGATTTCAGACTTAGGGCAGTTTATTTTTGCCTGGGGCAAGAGAGGTAGTGTCTGTCAATGTCTGAAGGGAAATGGGGAGTAGGAGGAAAAATAAGTGAGAGTGGCATAGGGGGATCTGATTTCAGTAAGCACTTACTGTTTCTGTGTCTTAATTTCCATTGGAGATTAAAGGATAAGTGTGGAACAGCTGTTGCCCACTAGGTGTTTATATTCTGTAGGAATGGAAGTGGTAATTGGGAGGCAACTTTTGTTGTTTTTCATTTGTTTTCAGGTGTGTCCAACTCTTTGGTGACCCTGTTTGGGGTTTGCTTGCCAAAGATACTGGTGTGGTTTGCCATTTCCTTCTCCAGCTCATTTTACAGATGAGGGTTAAGTGACTTGCTCAGGGTCATAATAGCTAGTGGCCAAGGCTGAATTTGAACTCGGGTCTTCCTGATTCCAGCCTGGCACTCTATCCACTGAGCCACCAAGTTGCCCCAGATGGGAGGCAACAAAACAACACAAAATCTAAAGGCATTTAAAGAGAGAGAAGCACTGGCATGGGAAGAGAATGGGGGGAGAGGGGAAGACGATAGCATCAGGCAAAACCTTGGGGTTAGAAAGCCTGAGAAGGACTTGAGAAGCTAGATGAGGAATGAGGGCATTCCAGAAATTGTGGGGGAGTGTGAAAGAGGGAAGAGAAAGAGGGTGGAATCTTTGCTGAGGCACCTGGGCAGAGATGCAGTGTCCTGTATAGGGAACTGCCAGGGACTGCTCCGAGACCACTTGGAGGGAATCATTTTCTAGAATCACTTCTACTGATAGTGCTTTCTCCTTGTGGTAGTGTTCCTCCAAGTTTTTCTGATGAGGAAACTCTATCTGTGTCTCTCTCACACTCTGTTTCTCTCTCTCTGTATTGTCCTGTCTAGGATAGGGCATAGTGTCCCATTCCTGGGGTTAATCCCAGGAGGTGGGGAGAGATGGGTTGGCCTCTCCTACCTATTCCCCATCATTGAGCAGCAGACCTCTTTGAGTGGTAAATATTACCTTGGGGCCACTTTTGACTAAAAGCTGAAAGCAGAACCCAATTCACAACTCCTGTGGGTTTTATGGAAGCATATAAGTGATTGTTGGAGATGAATTATAGTTGGCTGACCCTTGCATGTTTAGCAAGTTGAGGAGTCAGAAGGCTGCCAAGTTTCACTTGGACAGTGTTTCCAGACTGAAGAGTACACTTTTTAAGGCCTTTTCCATGCTGGTATAAATACCAGTATCTGGTATCTTTGTGAGAGTCAAAGGACAGATCTTCAGTAGCAATGCATTTGGAGGCTGGGTGTCCTAAATAAAAAAATGTCCCCCCCCCCCCCCCCCCCCCCATTTAAGTGCAGTAATTGGCTCTGAAGCATTGGTCCAAGCTAGTAGACAATCTTCTGAGTGCTGGTTGGCCAGGGCTGTTCAATAGCTCCTGCACACTCATTTCTGCAGTAGTAGTAGTAGTACTAGTATAGCACAGTATAGCACAGTATAGCACAGTATAGCACAGTATAGTATAGTATAGCATAGTATAGTATAGTAAAAACAAGATCAGTAATTTTGGCCAGCACTTCTGACCAAGGAAGTGACTCAACTGTCATCATTTTTATTGTTGTCATTTCCAGTTGTGTCTGTTTGTGACCCCATATGGGGTTTTCTTGGCAAAGACATTGGAGTGGTTTGCCTTTTCCTTTTCTAGCTCATTTTACAGATGAGGAAACTGGAGCAAACAGGGTAAGGTGACTTGCCCAGGACCACATAGCCAGTGAGTGTCTGAGGCCAGATTTGAACTAGGGAAGACGAGTCTTTCTGATTACATACCGTGGCACTCTTAGCTACTGAACCACTCAGCCTCTCACTAAAGGCACTAGATAAAGGGGGGGAAGCCCCAATTCTTATATCTCTACAAGTATTTATTTTTTTTCCACTTGGCTTATACATCCAGGACCCTTTTTTTGTAGGATGGGGTAGGACCAGTTTGCCCTATGGGAATCTGAGAATTTATGAATGAAATGTTCAGGAAATTCCAGAGAACTGAGAGGCCGTGGAACCCAGCCTTACTGTAACCATGGATCCCTACTCTGATATACCAGACCCAGACAAAGGCTGCGTTTGAACAGAGTCTCGAAGGAAATTTGGGATTCTGAGAAGGAGGGAAAGATGAGGAGGGAATGGATTCTAGGAACCTGATATGACTAGTGCAGAGTCAGGGAACTAGGAGGGCGAGTGTGGCTCGAGGAAGAGTGAGACAGATCAGTTACTTGAATGAACTAGAATATTACATAATATGGCTGGAAAGGTAGGTTGGGGCCCAGTTGTATAAGCACTTTAAATGTCAAAGAGGAGTGGATTTTTTTTTTTTTTTACCTAAAAGTAGTATGGAGATCAAGTTGTTTGAGAAGCCCCGGGAGTTTGATGGCCTATAACTTTAAGGGGTGCAAGAATAATAATAGCTAGCATTTATATGATGTCTCCTATGTGCCAAGCACCGTGCTGAGTGCCTTACAGATGGGTCATTTGTCCCTCACCACAGCCCTGGGAGGTAAGTGCATTTCTTACCCCCGTTTTACAGTTGAGGAAACAGATAAACAAGGCTAAGTGATTTGTTCAGGGTCATGTGGCTAGTAAAGTATCTGATAAGTCTGGAAAAAAGAGACGATAACATTGTGACCAGCCTTGAATGCCAAGCAAAGGAATTGGTAATTTATTTTTTAGGCAAAAAAGAGTCACTAAATTTTAAGCAGTTCTTTGACATGACTGGAAATTGTGTGGGAGGAAAACTCTTGGCAGGTGTGGAAGTATGGTTTTAGAGGGGGCAGAAGGGCCTATTTCAGAGGTTAAAGGAAGGTAACTACTTGGTTATAAGAAGAGAAAGGAGGAGAGAATGGGGATGCCCCTGTCTGCTGGGGAATCAGAATCAACAACATGCATCTGTTAAATGCCACCCATATGTTACGTACTTGAGAATGACTGACTGACTGACTGAAGCATTTTTATTAAATACTTACTATGTGTAAAAACACTGTGCTAAGAAAGAAAGGCAAGAAAGTATAGTCCTTGGAAGAGGAACCCACCTTTCTCATCACCAAGCACAACAGTTGCAGACCAACTGCCAACAAAAGGCTGATGGTAAAAATGATGGTAGTAATAATACTATATCAGATGAGATAATACAATCCTCAATACAATGCCTGGAGCATAGTAAGCTCTATGCAAATGTTAGCTGTGACAATGATAAAGTTAACACTGATGTACCACTTTCAGGGTTGCACAGTGCTTTACGCATAATCTCATTAGATCCCCAATTATAACCCTAGGAAGAAGTTGCTGTTACTCCCATTTTACAGTTGGGGAAACTGAGGCAGCTGGAGATTAAGCAGCTTGCCTGAGGTCACACAACTAGTAAGTGTCTGAGCCTGGATTTGAACTCTCCGAGGCAGCAACAATACATTTGTACTGACCTGAGTCAGTTTGCATGGTGGTTAGAATGCTGGACTGGGAGTCAATAAGGCTTGTTTTTGAATCCTGCCCTGGTCATTTAAATGGGGGTGATAATAGCATGTTGGCCACTGGGCTGCTCTGGGGATCTAAGGAGATAACATATGTAAATCTATGATACTTAATTACTTAATATTCCTTTAAAGGATTGTTACATCTTCAGGAGGTGGTCCTTTTCCTCATAGTCCATAGACCCTTCTTTAGGCACCAAACTCTTTGAGATTTCAGTTCTTTGGAATGCCTTACTCTGCTTTTCCCTCCCTGATTTCAAGGTGAATGCATTTTCATCTTCCTCCCATGCCAGGGGCACTCCTCCCAGTGCCCTTTCTCATTTGGGCCTCTAGGTATCCTGGCAGAAATACTGTTCATTTGTTCCCTCGGGTCTGCTGTTTATCTACAGCCTTGGACTTGGAGTTAGGATGATCAGGGTTCAGAACCAAACAGCAATCACAAACCCTCCATCCTTTAGCACTCTGCAGCCTGGGTAAGATTTACCTTATCTCCCCATAGCTTGGATAGTTTTATTACAAGACAAGCTCTGACTTTCCCCAATGGAGTTCCCATGTTCTTCCACAACTGTACTTAAAATTTACCACATTTAAATTTGAACCCAACTGGGTTTTTTCCCCTTCCCTCTTCAGTCATTATCTGGCCACCCACCCCACCAAGAGATGATACTGAGAACCTGGGGAAATGCTGGCTCATCAGGAAGTGTTGGAGCTCGGGGTGTGATCCCTTGAGTGAAGTCTTATTTATTTTTTGCTGATGATACTGCTCTTTGGGTCTACTAATTGTGGGTTTGTTCGCCAGCAGAGGCAATTGGGGAAAACCTATTTTTTTTTTTTTTCAGCAGAGGCCTCTCTGGCTTTGATGCTGAGGCCTGTTCTTAGCGGAAAACTGCCTTTCGTCATTTTCTCCTTCTTTTTGAAGTGTGCCCCCTCCCTACCCCCCCCCCCCCGCTCCAACATGTAATGTTTAGTTGGGGTGTATGCTCCACTGCAGACATGGAATTATTTTTCTTCTGGTGCTAGAGAGGGCAGGAATGGTGAAAGGATGAGAGCTTGGCGTTTCAGTGAGATAGACTTGTGAACTTGGCATCTTGGAAGACCTGAGTTTAAATCTTGCCTCAGACATTGAGTAGCTGTGTGACTTCTTTCTGCCTTAGTTTCTTCATCTATTTAAAAAACAATTTGGGGTGAGACTCAAATGAGAGAAAGTTTTTTGCAGACCTTAGAGTGTATAGAAATGCTAGCTGTTGTTATTTTGTGAAATCCAGCAATTGAAATTTTATTTTTGTGCCTCATCATGACTTGGAGGTTCCACTGGACTCCCCAAATCCCTTCTAGTGGAGCAGTCTCCTGGCAGCATTTGCCAAATTGGCCTCTAGTAGCTTGGATAGACTCATCTTTGTGAGTTCAAATCTGGTGTCAGACACTTATTACTGTGTGGCCCTGAGCAAGTCACTTAACTCGGTTTGCCTCAGTTTCCTTCTCTGTAAAATGGACTGGAGAAGAAAATAACAAAACACTCCAGTATCTTGGACCCCATGGATGATATTGGCGTGCTGAGGTCCATGGGGTCATGAAGAGTTGGATGTGACTGAACAAGGACACCTCACTACTAAACGTGTGAAATGGAACAACCTGGATGTGGGTAACCAAACCCAGCATCTATTTACACTGAAAGAAAAATACAGAGTTGGAAGGGACTTAGAGGGTCCTCTAAGGCAGCAAGGTGTCATAAAGTAAATAAACCAGTAGACTTGGAATCAGGAAGACTTGCGTTCTTGTCCACCCACCTTCAGGGATATACTAGATGTGGGACCCTGAGCGTGTGCCTTGGTTTCCTCATCTGTCAAATGGGGATAACAGTAGCACCTTAGGTGTGCTGTATCAAATGAGATACCATATGTAAACTGCTTTGCAAACCTCAAGAGCATTAGATAAATATTAGTTATAACATTTATATAATATATAACAATAATATGTTTGTAATTATTTTATTGTTATTAACCTGTCAAACTTTGTTTCCTCATCTACAGGATGTTAGGTATTAATGTATTATTTGGTCCCATACTCCTGTTTATGAGGAAACTGAAACCTTTGCTCAAGTTTACCCAGGTATTATTATCCTACCCATAATCAATATGTTTGAACCACCACTCTCTAATGGTACTGCTGATGAAAATCTGTCACAAGCAAGTGGTTCAGTATTTCAAGGAAATAATGAATTCATCAGTGTAAGGGTTAAGTGACTTGCCAGAGTCACACAGCTAGCAAATGTCTAAGTCCTGATTTGAACTCGAGACTTCCTAACTCTAGGCCCATCTGCTGTGCCACCTAGCTGCCTCCAGAAATGGCCTGAGTGTTGTTGAGTGTGTGTAGAAAGGCACCACTGCTTCAAGTGGTGTTCAGAGTAGGGGTCCCATGGGAAGAATGGACTCTCTTGCTAGCAGGTATTTCTTGGGAACCCAGACCCTCTGGACAGTCCTCCTGAAACAGAACTTGTCATGTTGTGTCCCCCTGCCACCCTCAAAAAAAACTTCAGTTTCAGTACCCTGGGATTCCTTTCCTCCACTGATGCAATTGTGTTTTTTTTTTCTTTATGATTTAGTAGCAATCCTAAGAGAATTACTGTGGTTGAAACATTCCTCACTTGTGGCCAACTTGGTGCCAGTCCAGCTTATTAAGCTCTTACCCAGTTTTTTATCCATTAAAGTTGTAGAGAGAGGAGCCGCCCATATAATATAAATCCACACAGTGATAAACTTGGGTATGTGGCCATATGTGATCTGTAATCCAAAGTAGTACTTACTGCCTTTTTCTTTTATGGCATACCTATAAATTTCTTTAAAAAAAAAAAGAACTTTTGGGATAGGAATTAATTGGTAGGCTTAGGGTTATGAAAATTGTGTGTAGATATGCTATTAGAAATAGCCAATGTTGGAAGGGATGGACACCTGAGTACCAGCCCAACCCCAGCTGTGTTACTTTAGCCTTCAATGAGAGTTACTTCTTTCCTGCTAGACCCCTTTAGTGTGATGTGAAAAGTGACTCTTCAGTTATTCCTAGTGGACTTTGGGAAGGTTACTTTGCCTCTCCTTGGGAATGAGACCATAGTTTGGAAGGAACCTTAGAGATTGTCAGTACATCCCCCTTGCCATTTTTTCAGATGAAGAAACTAAGGCTTAAAAAGAATTAAGTGTGCCTTTCCCAAGGTTACAGAAACATAGTGGCTAATGGGGGATTTGAGTCAACTTCTTCCATCTCTCAGTCCAGTATTTCTTTCTACAAAACCTCACTACTTCTGTTCACCCATTTCCTCCTTGGGATTAACTAGAAATCTAGAATGACTTCTAAGGCCCTTCCCAACACTTCTACCTTTAATCCTGAAGGAAAGAGGAGACCAGAAGAAAGCCCCAGCAAATGCTGACTTTTAAGCTCCTGGTTTATGGATCTTACAGGTTGCTTAGGCCTGAGGCACACCGTGAATGGAGGCCTAATTCAAGAGGCTGGAAATGAACATCAGTTGATTTGGTGGGAGGTGACAGAGGACACAGAGTGGGGATTAGACCTGCAGCTTTGCATGCATGAAGGGGGGAGGGGAAGGGGGTGGGTGGAATTGGAGTGGCTTACATCACAACTCCCACGGTGTACTTGCTATAACATTAAGAGATTTGGCAGTTCAAAGGCATGGAGTATGCATTTCCATGGAGATACCTATACACACAGGCATCACATCACCTACGCAGGGGGCTTTGCAGTTCATTCAGTATTCATAATCAGGAGGAGGATTTTTTTTTTTTTTAGTAGATTAAAAAATTTGTTTTAAATTCTGGGCAATTCATTTTTTTTTTTTAAGAAAAAGCGTTAACCTTACCACAGGAGGTCTTGCCTATATGAATTTATTCACTTCTGATTTGCATTCTGTGTAACTAACATGCTTGGAAGAGAGAGGGAGGGAAGCAGAGGTTTTATTGTTTCTGATTTTTTTGAGGGGGGAGTAAAATCAGTCAGCTGGTTCTTCAGTTGCTTTGGCCTTTGGGACTGACTGGTGACTGACCTTATATAGGAAAACCTGGGAATTTATATGTGAAAATATTGCCAAAAATGTAGACCTCACAGAGTCTCCTCAGCAGGTAGGTTTTAGAAATTGCATTATGTCTGAGTCCTTTTTGGTCGCCCCTGTGGCAACTACAAGTAGAACGACAGGTGTTCCCAAAGTATGTTTTTCTTTAAAAAGCTCCATGACATAGGTGCTGTGATGATTCTTACTCCCCATTTTAAAGATGAGGAAACTTAATACTCAGAGAGGTCATAGGCTCTTAAATATTTTGAGTTAGAAGGCACTTCTGAGGCTGTGTAACATTCAGAGGTAGGAAATGGTGACCCAGAGAGGTGAAGGACTTTGTCTAAAAGTTATACAGGTAGCTTCACTACCTGTACTAGTAGTGGAGTGGGAATTCTAGCCCAAGTCCACCGATTTCAAATCCATTCCTGCCTTTAACAGCCCCACAAAGTGATACCATAAGCAGATTAAGAGGGCATGAAATAGTTTATCTGTCAGATTTATAGATAAGGTAAGAATTTAGGATCAATGGAGATATAGAAAGCATTGCAAAATGTAAAAAACGTTTTTGCATAAACAAAATCAACACAATCAAAATTTTAAGGGAAGCAGAAAACTGGGGGAAAATTTTTGCAACTGTTATCTCTAATAAAAGGCCTCATTTTTCAAATATATAGAGAACTGAGTCAAATTTGTAAAAATGCAAGTCATTCCCCAATTGATAAATGGACAAAAGGCATGAACAGGCAGTTTTCAGGGAAAAGAAATCAAAACTATCTATATTCGTATGAAAAAATGCTCCAAATCGCTATTGTTTAGAGAAATGCAAATTAAAATAACTCTGAGGTACCATCTTATACCTATCAGAGTGGCTAATATGACCATAAAGGAAAATGTTGCATGTTGGAGGGGATGTGGAAAAACCGGGACACTATTGTACCGTTGGTGGAGTTGTGAACTGATCCAACCATTCTGGAGAGCAATTTGGAACTATGCTCAACTTTGCATACCTTTTGATCCAGCAATACTACTGCTAGGTCTGTACCTCAAAGACGTCCAAAAAAAAGGGAAAAGGATCCATTTATACAAAAACATTTATAGCAGCTATTTTTATAGTGGCTAAGAATTAGAAATCAAAGAGATGCCCATCAGTTGGGGAATGGCTGAGCAAACTGTGGTATATGATTGTGATAGAATATTATTGTGCTATAGGAAATGACAAGCAGGATGATTTCAGAAAAACCTGGAAAGACTTAGATGAACTGTTGCATAATGAAGTGAACAGAACCAGGAGAACGTTGTGCATAGAAACAGCAATATTGTTCAATGAAGAATTATGAACAACTGAGCTATTCTCAGCAATATAGTGCCAAAGGACTAATGATGAAACATACCATACTATCCTCCTCCAGAGAAAGAATTAATAGTGTTTGAATACAAATTGAAATATGCTATTTTTCACTTTCTTTCATTTTCTTTTTTTTTTATTTGTCGTCTTATACAGAGTGACTAATGTTTTACATAATTGCCCATGTATAACCTATATCTGATTGCTTACTGTCTCAGGGGGGGGGGGAGGGGACAGGATTTGGAACTCAAAACTTTAAACAAAAAGTTTTAAAAATTGGAAAAATAATAAAAATAGTAGATACCACAACAAACAAAAAAAAACCCCAGAACCCAAAATAGTTCTGGGTTAGAAATGAAACCCACATTTCTACTCACTTAAGATCTTCTATTTCCTGGGCTCAGAGTTCAAGTCAATGGGGAAAAAAATAATTGCTGTCTTCTTAGGAGAGTGTTTTGAGGGTAACTGAAATACAGGCTTGAGTAGGGCTGGTTATAGAATTTAGGTAACACAAGGATAAAGGCAATTATTGGTTTTGTTCACTCCTTTGCTTCTGCCGAATTGAATCCACAAAAACATCCAGGTAAATACCTTGATTTGCGTTGGTTGAGTTTTCTCCTCCCTTTACCAATAGGAATTAAAGTGTACATACAGATTCCTGTCAGCTGTGGTTCTTGCTGTTATCTCCAATTTCTAGACCAAGCTGCTTCTGATGTTGTGTGGCTGGCCTGGGGAGGGTTGGGGAGCCTGGGAAGCTAGTGATTCAGTCCAGCTCCTTTCTGTCTGAGACTCCCCTGGGACAGCCGATAGGGTTCATAGGAATAATTGACAAGCAAGCTTGACTCAATACAGAGAACGATGTTTGAGCATGATTACAGTGATGGGCTGAAGTAAGCTTTGTTATGATTATGCTCCTACGTTCTTGGCAGCCTTATTGTAAACTGAAGGAAGTGTGTTTGTATGTACATACTGTATGTAATGTATGCATGTGTACATGGCCTGCTCTCCTTCCAAGGGTAAGCAGATTAGTTAATGTCTGCCTTTCATGAGCAAGAGCTTTCATCCTTAATACTAGGGTTAAACTGTTTTCGAACAGTCTGCAGTTTTTGAGGGTCACATAACCATTTTGATTTTGTCTTCCTATCTTCAAATTTATGCCAGACTTTTTTTTTGGGGGGGGGGGTGGTATGTCTATGTACTTAGGGTACTTAAAATGCAACTTTTCCTCCTGCATTTCCCCCAAGAAAGAAAAAAGAAAGTGACCTCAGAGGTATGGGGAGGCTTAATTTAAGAATGAGAAAAAAAGTGTAGATTTTGCTTTAGAATTCACTATGAACCTTGATAAAGGGATTCCCCCCTTCCCAGATTCTCCCCATCCTTCCCTACCAGCCCATTTTGATTTCATTGAAGATGCAAAAAAGAGTACTGGGCCTGCAGAAAGAAAAGGACACCGGCTGTCCATGTTTTAACCAGGCTCCCTTGGTAATGGATTGTAACGGACATGGAAAGAACGAGCTGTGATGTAATCTTAATCTGCTTCTGACCTAAGGGAGAGCTGGGGAGGAATCTGCTCACAGAGTGAATGTTGTGTGAGAGAATTTTGCTGTGAACCACTGTCTTGCCCATTCTTTTTCCTCCTGTGTTTTTTTAAGGACATGCTCAAACTCTGAAAAAACAAAAGCCAAGAGCTGGAAGTGTCCTCCCCCAACCCCATTATAGGGCCATTCCCCAGGTTATACACAAAATGACTCTTTGTCTGCTTTTGCATTCCCCATCTGGTTACAAAAGCCAAATTAGAAATTGTGCTTGTTTTAATGATTTCCCGCTTGTGTGGTCAGGAGGTTATTTGGTCTGGCAAGGTTATAGTATAGGCCTCTGCTCTCATTAGTACCACCTTGTCCACATCCTGCACAAGTACAGGAATTGTTAAGTTTATCCACTTGTGTGGTCAGTTCTTGATACAACACAGTGGTCAGGACTTAAAATTGCTAGAGGAAATGTGGTGTCTGTGTGGCGATGTTTCCTCCTCTGCTATTCTTCCAATGATGTTAATTGCTTAAATACATCTTTTCTTCCTCAGCAGAAATATGATTTCTTTAAGCAGTTTTTCTGTCATCATCCAGAATTACTTATGTCAGAGTATTTGGATTTGTGTGTTCTTTTTTTTTTTTTTTTTAATAAATGGACACTTTTCCAGACAAGCAAATTTTATTTTTAGGCTACATTAGCAAAACCAGAAGTAAAACAAATTTGTCTTGTACTTCATATATTATAATAATTTAGGTACTTTTACCCATTTTGAATACTGGAAGTAATCTTGTATGTATTATAGTATACAGGAATTCATTAAAAAGACACAAAGCTCTATCTTCATTGAAATCTGATTTCATTTGACAAAAATGTCATGTATTAATGAAATTCTGCCTTTTTTTTTTTAAACACAAAGAACTATTTTGTATAGAATCTGGTCCTTAAATTTAACTCTTAATCCTTTCTTATCAAGTTTCCCCACTTGTCCCTGCAACTTCCCTATTTCTCTTTTAGACAAACTACCTTCTTTTGGTGTTTTTTTTTTTTCAAATGAATGCAGTCTAGGAGCTATCAAGGAGGTGTAGGCAATAGGAAAAGGAATTAACCAACTGTGGAACTTTGTGTGAGAGGCAGTCTTTACCAATCTAGTGAATTGGAGCCTTACCAGTGGGTCTTATGATTTGTCCTTCAAGTTGTTGTAAGACCTCTGGTTTCCACGTTGTTCCAATCAAAACACAGCAGAATTGGAAAACAGCATGATTTCTAAAAGTTTCTTAATTTTTTTTAAGCACACATTTTCACATAAGAGAATATACTCCTTTATCACTCCTTTATGACCCCGTCTCTGAAATTTAAAGGTTGGCATAGAGGGAAGAAAGAAAAACTACACTGAAGAAACTTTCAAACTGCCCTCTAAATATGACTTTATATTTTATGTGAGATTTGGAGGTAGTGTAGCATAGTGACTTTATCCACATCCGTACAGGAAAGAGTGGGTAAAGGGGAAGCTCAGGAAAGAATGTTGGTGATGGTGTCACAGACGACAGGTCTTAGAGTGAGTCCGGAGGTCCTGGAAAATGGAAATTTCATTGAATCATTTGGCAGTGGGGCACATGATGACCCCATCCAGGAATTCCTTGACAAGCAGGAACTGTTAGGAGAAAATAGTAGGAGGAGGCACTAACTTAATTTTTCTCCTGTATATACTCTGATTCACTCTTTTGTATGACATGAGCACATCATATCTATCAACAAAACACATAAAAAGGTGCAATCAGCACTTTTAAAAGGCAAAAAGGACTAAGCGTATAATCTTGGGGTTATTGTTGCTTTTATAGACCTAAAGTACTGGGCAAATGAGTTTGTAAGACTTTTGGTTTTAAGTGGTCAGAGTGGGGGTTAGGATGGTGAGAGGATGGAAGAGTCTCCCAAATCCATTACCAAAACCATTACCCCAAAGATGCTTTGTTAGGTGAAAAGGTATGCTTTGTGTGCCTGTGTGTATAAATACATGCATGTAGGGGGAAAAAAAAAACCACCTTATCCGACTAAGGGAAGACATGGCAGCCTCCTCTAATTAAAGCCTCTTGATGACATTAAACTGTGTGGCTTAATTGCAATAAATGTTACATTAACGGATTGTGTCTCTGAAGAGGCAGCATCAGTGTACTGCATAATGGAATGGGATTTGACCTTGGAGGCACACAGGTTTCCTATGGGGTGAGTGAATATTGTCACTGTAGGGCATGGGAGCCACCCTTCAGTTTTCCCCAAGTACCCTGGTTTGGTGAGGCTGTGCATTTTGTGTGTACTTTTATAAATTTAAAGTAGCCAAGTTCGACACAGTGTTAGAATGTAGGCATTAAAGATGTGCATATGGGAGTCATTTTTAATTCATGTTTCAATAATTCATGCTTAAAAGTTTACAAAGCATCTTCCTCTCAACAACACTGTGAGGTAACGTGGGTTGTGTAAATAATATTATCCCCATTTTACAGTTAAGGAAATTGAAGCTTCCAGAAAGGTGAATGTGACTTGTCCAGGGTTGCACAGCCATCAAGTGCCTGATTTAGGATTTGAACCTATTTGCCTAGGCCAACTTCAGTACTCGTATACACTGTATCAGTTTTTTTTTTCTTTTTTGAATGAATGTGGAATTACTTAGTTTCTAACTAGATGAATTTATAGTTGTATAAAATGTCTCATTTTCTCTGTCTTTGAGACAGTGTTTCCATGGTATTTTGAGCAGCAGGGCACTGTGAAATGCAGGAGGCATGTATAAGAGAGTGTTTGTGGCATGAAGTCATGTTAACAGTAACTGTTCAGGACCTTGGTGCTGTTGCTGTCCAGTTTCAGTCATGTCCGACTCTTCATGACCTCATGTGGGATTTTCTTGGCAGATACTGGAGTGGTTTGCCATTTCCTTCTCCAGCTCATTTTAGAGATGAGGAAACTGAGACAAATGGGTTTAAGTGACATAGCCAGGATCACACAGCTACTAAGTATTTTTGGCTGGATTTGAGCTCATGAAAATTAGTCTTCTGAGTTACAGGCCTGGCACTCTGTCTATGACACCATCTAGCTACCCATCTCTGTGTAAGGCAGAGCTGAAGTTAAGCTGGGGTGGTCTATGTGTTTTCAAGGTGCAGACATCTGTGCTCTTACCCATAGCCCCTCAAAAACCTTACCAAATCCACCATGACCACATACAGACTTCCTATCCTGTTCCCCTCTTTCCGAATGTCTTCAATTTGGTGAACTCCACTGAGAAAGATTCAAACCTTGGATAAAGCATTGTGATTGCTGTCTGAAGTTTGGTCTACTAGGGGAATACAATGCACACAGAAATAATTGTACTTTCCCATTTTGTTGATTCCACAAGAATGAAAGGAATAGACAGTAGTGTTAGTAATAGGAGTTTGGCCGAAATAAAAGCGCCTTGGAATTCTTAGCTGTACAACTCAGATTTAGGCCAATGGTCTGTGTGCAAGTTGGAATTTGGAAATACAGTAGTCACTGTGTGAAACCTCCTGTTTTCCATTTAAATAGCCTGAATGTCACAGTTGAAAGACATCAGCCAGAGTCATGAATGTTTCTTCTCCCCTCTTCTCATTACTTAGTTTTAAAAATTTTCTTTCTTTGGCTCCCTCCCACCTTTTGACTCTATTAATTGTGCTAGACTCAGCATTATAGGTTGACTTTTTTGTTTGCCTTTCACACAAGGGCCTCTGGACACTTCAGAATAACTCATCCCCACCACTGGGACCAAATTGGATCATATTTGTGAAGCACCTATTCCCGTGCCTAGCTCACGATAGGAGCTTAATACATGCTTATTTCCTGCTCCTTCCCCCACCAAAAACCAGTTCATGGACTGTTACTTTCAGATTGTAACAGATGGCTATAACAACCCAGAATGAATGCTGAGCCCTTGTGTGTGACTTGAATTGACCTATATACCTTGGGTGGCTGCTGTAGCTTTACACCCTCCTGACTTTTGCTGCTGTGACCTTGGGCAGACACTGACCATGAGGTTTCCTTGAGAGGGCATGAGACAAAAGCAGCTGCCAAGAGTGGCAGTTCACTGAGTCTTGTGCTGACCAATCTCCTAGGTTTTTTGCAGGCATACTTTGGAACTCTTTGGAAAAGACTTTCTTCAAATTTGTTTTGCATGGGACCAAAATTATTTTTTTTTCCTTTTGAGAACTAAAGTTATTAACAATGAAAGAACATGCTGATTTCATTTCACAGATTTAGTACTAGATGAGATCTTCAAGGCCATCTAAATTAATTTTTTCATTTTATAGATGAAGAAATTGAGACCCACACAATGGAAATCAGTTTCCTGTGCTCATACAGGTAGGCAGAGGCAGAGAGGGGATTTAAATCCACGTCATCAGCTCCAAACCTGTCACTCTTTAGTACAGCTGCGCCCCTATTGCCTAATATAAGTAATACCTCACCCATCTCTTCTTTACGGGCCTTAATCTCTTTTCCTCATACCACCCTTCCTTTTGGTAGCAG
The DNA here is from genome assembly GCF_028583685.1 of Petaurus breviceps papuanus. Classification (NCBI taxonomy): domain Eukaryota; kingdom Metazoa; phylum Chordata; class Mammalia; order Diprotodontia; family Petauridae; genus Petaurus; species Petaurus breviceps. The sequence goes on from NW_027185810.1 coordinate 3,201,579, forward strand.
AGTCTTTCCATATCAGTGACTGTTGCTGTGTGTCATTATGGCTTTCCTTAAAGATTAATCTTTCAAAAATAAAGATATAATTTTTTGTTTCTAAAAATAGAATCATGTGCTGATTTTGTTGCCTATCCAGGACGTCATAGTAGGAGAAAGCCATATATAGATTCACTCTTATCTGAATCTCCTCTCATTGTCCAGTGACTCATTTCCCTCTGTTAACTTCCCTTTCTCTCAAATGCTAGTCCACAACTGTTTTGACAGTAGGAAGGACTCATCACCTATGTGCTTTGTAGCTTAAAACAGAATCCCAACAAAAAGACAGATTTGCCTCTTGTTGGGAAACTTGTTCCATCTTTTGAAATAAGAATAATTCCACTGCCAACCCCCCCTCATTTAGAAAATAATACTTTTGTTCCATGTTCAAGGCATTGAAATAAAATATTTATAGATGAAGGACCATTTGCTATATAAATTGGTACAATCTAGATGCAGAGGGTGGGATGACTTCCTGACCAAGTGAATAGGGAAGACATTAGGCATAAATCTTAAAGAATAAAGAGAAATTTTTGACACAGGAAGATGGCATTCCAAGCTAAGGTATTTACATAGGGGATAAAGAGAATGTGCCAGGGAAAGAAGGATCCAAGGTTCCCTAGAGGAAGTAGATTGGCCATGAGAGTGACAGGAGGAGGGGAGATACCATTTTGAGGTTAATGAGAAGCAATAGCTAGATAACTCTAGTGTTATTTTGCTACCCAAGAGTTAAAAGAGCATTGGGAGAAGATTTCCAGTGTTCTGGATGTATCGTCTGCTGAGAGTAAGGGTAATAACATCAGGGGCAGGATTAATCTTTTTAGAGCCGGTGAAAATTTGGAACAACCGTTGAGGTTGGAATCAGGAATGGAGATCTTGATTCGGTTGGATAGCTATTTGTAGTAGACCCAATTAGCAATTTTTTGTTCCTGGATTTCCAGGAACAAATAGAAAGGGAAGTTGATGTGACCAGGGTCAGGGATGAACGTGGAAGATTAAGATTCCAGAGTGGAGGGCAGCATTGGTTCTGTATAGCATAGGACGTAGGCTGCATAGATACACATTGAATCCAGAAGATGGCATGGCAGCCTGGGAGTAGAACAGGGCAGAGGCCTTAGAGACCTGAGGTTATGGTCAGTAGGTATGAGAGAGGATTGGGAAAGGTGGGAATCAAGGAGGCTGTAAGTATGGCTTGAAGTACCCTATTGAAAAGGGTCCATTAATATGGATGTGTTCTTTGCAGTGATGCAGATAGTAGCCCATTTATACCTACTTAGCCTGCTCCAGTCTTGTCCGTTTCCTCCCATGAACTCATCACAAGAAGGATGTATACCCAGTACGTTGGAGTTTCTCCTTGTTTCTCTTGACATAAAGAGGATGGCAGTAGAGTGAGTGCTTGGAGTCATATGCTTGCTACCCTTGGCTGCATGACAGGCCCATCTTGTTTTCTTCCCCATGATACTTTAATTCCTGTTCTTAGAAGTTCCTCATTGGTTAGGTGTTATACCCTCCTCAAACGCACCATGGGCTTCTCTGCTGCCCCCTTTGTGGGATGATAACTTTCCCTCATTTATTTTGTCCATTGTTGGGTCTCATGTTTTGCAGGCCTACATCCGTGATGGGATATTAGTATTAAAGAATTAATACCATTGGGAGTAGTCTTTGAATTCCTCCTCTCAACCACATTAGTTGTCAGTTTCTGCCTCTTCTACCTTGGAAATGACTGTCTTCACCTTACCTCCTTAGACTTCCATCTAGTACAGGCACTCATTACTTCATCTCTTCTTCCTCTTCTCCCTGTTTCTAGGTTTTCCCTTCCTCAGTTTACCCTTTTTCAAGCTTCACAAAGCTTCCAAATCAGCATTCTTAATGCACAGTCTTGACTCTTTGTTCTTTTCTAAAACCCCAAATGGATCTCATTTGGTCCAATTGGTTATAATTCAGATTCCTTAGCCTGGTATTTCAGGACTTAAGTCATCTGGCTCCATGGTACCCATGCAACCTTAATTAACTCTGTTCTCCACCTTATTTACTCTTCCAGGCAAATTTTTACTATCCTCCTTACGCCATTTGAGGGATAATAGAACTATTTAGTTACAGTCATTTTCTTTTTAAAAAACTTTTTTTTAAATTTTAAAACATCACCTGCACTTCCCAATATTTTCCTTCTCCTCCCAAAGGGACAATCCCTTATGATGGAGAACAAAAATAAGAAATCAGCTCAGCACAAGTAACCAACACATGAGTCATTTTTCATTGTGTAAAAGTGTGTAGTACAGAACATGTGTCTTCTTGTGGTGATCTTCATCTTCACTGGGCCTAACTTGTGAAAATGTCTGACTCCTGGTATGTTCCTGTTTTCCCTGTGTAGGTGAATTTGGGTGGAGAAATCAATTAGACCTGTAGGTATCTAAAAAAGTTATAGGTGTTTAAATTATATATATATGTGTGTGTGTGTATGAGAGAGAGGGGAGTGGTGGTGGTAGAGAGGGGCAGATCTCTGACTTGGATTGATAATTTATTGGAGTGGGTAATTGTATTTAAATATGGTGGCCTCCCTCCCCCCAATTTGCTTCTGGACCACTGGTGGGGTCTTATCCTTTTTGCTGTAGTCTGAGCTGTGTGGTCCTTTGGGTTAGGCTTAGGGGCCTGTATTTTTTATCTATTTGGTTTTTAGAAATGGTTATCTTGGTAGTAGGACCTATCAAAGATGAACTTATTCAGATCTCTTGAAATATAGTATACATCAAATTTTGTTTCAATAGACCTTTGTCCCAGCAGAGCTTTTGCCCTTGTTATATAAGCCTCAGAGTGATTGGATGAAGCTAAAACAAGTCTGGACCCTGGTTCCTTTTTTTGAAAGGGGTGTGGGGGATGGGGTACTTATGCCCCTGTAAACTTCATTGCTTAAACCTTGAGGAGACACTGAGAGTGTGAGGGCAGGAGAAGCTCCACTTGCTGGGCCTGTTAGGCTCCATTATAAACTTGCTGACTGTTGCCTGTTTTTCTTCATTTAGAAGAAAGAGAGGAAACTCTATTTTCAAAAGGACCACTTTCCTTCTACACCCACGCTGTACTTCCCTCTGTTGTGTTGCCATATACCAGTTATTTCCAGTGTTACACAAAGTTCTTGACTGTTTTGTTCTATAAAATTGGGATATTCTTATGGATGGAAATATCTCTTGCGGTTTTTATACAGAAACTAGGCTGAAGTGGCTGTTGTGAGCTGCCTCTGTGTGT
>NW_027185810.1:3205248-3215755 GCF_028583685.1 Petaurus breviceps papuanus
GAAAGACAAAGATAAGTGTGTACTGGCCCTGGAGTCAGGAGGACTGGCCTCCCTATCCACTTTCCGACCCCCGCTCCTCCCCTTCCCTTCTTCCGTCCTTCCTTCCGTCCTTCCTTCTTCATTAGGGTTCATAGACTTGTCCAGGGCCACATAACTATTGAGTATCAGGTGTCTGAGACTGGATTAGAATTCCAGTCCTCCTGACTCCAGGGCCAGTACACACTTATCTTTGTCTTTCCATAAGACATTTGACAGACTTGACCATGCTATTCTGGTGGACAAGATGGAGGGAGATAGATTAAATGATAATAAAATTAGGTGGATTTTTCTGTGACCAGACTTTAAAGTGCATTAATAAATGACTCAGTTTCAGTGAGGAGGGAAGCCTCTAGTGGTGTGCCCCAGAAACCTATCAGTGCTCTTGGAATTTTCATCATTTTGTTCAGTGCCTTGGATAAAGCCGTAGAAGATATGTTTATCAGATTTGCAGATGGATAAATAGTTGGACATTATATGCCAGAGTGAGGATCCAAAAAAATTTCAGCAGGCTGGAATAATATCCTAACTTGAATAAGATATGTAGTTAATTAGGCATAAAAGTAAAGAATTACACATTTTTCAAGGAATCACCTTCTTAAAATGGAGATATACTAGATAGTTACAGTGAAAGAGAGCTAGACACTTTAGAGGGCTAAACAGTACAATTTGACCTGGTGTTGTGCTATGGCAATCAAAGAAACCAGTACTGTCCTAGATTGCATTAGAGAGGCTGAGAGTGCCTGTGACTAGTGAGGTGATGGCTTTGTTTAACTCTGACCAGATGTGGAGTGTTGTGTTTAATTCTGTGTGCCATATTTTAAGGGCATGGATAAACTTGAAGCTGACCAGGCTGCTGAAAGCCCTAGGGGACTAGGCCATATGTCATACAGGTATAGGTTAAAGAAACTAGGTATATTTACTTTTGAATTTAATTTTTAAAATTTTCAATCAACAGGCATTTATTTGTTTTCTCTCATTGAAAAGAAAACTTTTAACAAATAACAAAAATAACTTAACAAATATAAGAAGATACAAATATAAAATAATTATGAGCAAAAGTCAAGCAAAATAAGTTTTTACGTTGGCCATATCCAAAAATGTATGTCTTATTCTGTTTATTTAGTTCATTATCTCACTAATATGCTTCATCATCCTTTCAAAGAATCATGGCTAGTCATTGCCTTGATAAAAATTCTTCCAAAGTCTTTCCAAGTTGTGTAAATGCTTGTCCTGGTTCTGTTCCTGTCACGCTGCATGCAAGTTCATGCAAGTCTTCATAGGTTTCTCTGAAACTATCCCTTCAGTCATTTGCTAGGAGCACAATAAGATTCCATTATATTCATGTAACAACTTGTTCATTCATTCTCCCATTGATGGTCTTCCACATAATTTCCTAACTGTATAGATGAATTTAGTCTGTAGAAGTGAAGGCTAGGAGAGGAAGTGTGGTTTACCTGCATCCCCTTTATATCTGCTAATTTTGATGCTTTTCCAGTAGTTAGAGTTACATCCCTCTTACCCTGATTTATTCACAAATCCAATTTAAGGCAACTAGTTACTAGTTCGTTAGGCTGCTAGGTGATTCAGTGATTAAGAATGCTACTCTTTAGAGTCAGGAAGACTTGAGTTCAAATTCTGTCCCAGACACTTATAGTTGAGTTATCCTGAGCAAATCCCTGAACCTCAGTTCCCTCATCTGTAAAATGGGGATGATAATAGTACCTCTCTCCAGAGTTGTTGTGAGAGGATCAAATAAGAACAAAACAAAACATACGATGTGCTTTATAAACCTTAGAGTTTATAAACTTAGGATATACTAAGTGTTATCAATATCAATAATAGTTTCTTAATCAAGGCAGCAGTTCATTTTGAATTATACAGTATTAAAGCTAGGAGGAATTTTGGAGGCATTTCACCAAAGAGGAATTCTGTTTCCTATAGTAGTTAATCCCCCTGTAGTTAATTGCTGAGCTGATTTCAGATCTGATTTTCTTTCCATTATAGCATGCTCCTTACTGGATCCTCTAACAATATATAATTCAAAAAACCTTTTTATTTTTCTTCCTAGGCCTCTTAAGACACCCTCTTGTCCAAATCCCCATGAACCCTCCCTTATAACTAAAATTAAGCAACTTTGATTACAAAGTTGATTACAACTGATACATTGACCACATGGAAAGGAGGGAAATCTGTGATATCTAATTTGGCTCTCCTGTTTATTAAATGTGAATGCCTGCATAACATTGAGGCTGATGATAATTCCAAGGAAAATGTCTGAGAAAACAACCCAATAGGCAGAAGGGTATTGGGAAGTTTCAAACTACTTATTTTGCATAGTGGAATATATATTTAATTTTGTGACGTGCAGCATTTCTTCAGTTGTATGCAAAATGTGTAACTAACTTGCTTTCCAAATCTCAAAACAAAATTTTCATTTTAATTAAAATCCATAAGGGTCTTTTCATAGTGTTGTGATTTGTGGCTGGGAAATCAAAGGCTGGAGATAGGATAACACAGCTCCAAAATAATTTCTGTTCTTAATTATGGCCACCTAAATTAGGGAAGATGTCTTGGGTTACTTAGTGTAGATTGAAGTGTGATATGTCTTGTGGTATAAAATGAGGCAGCCTCACATCAAAGAGATATGCTTTATAAGGAAGTTCCATCATTGTCTAGGGGGTGGGGGCAGGGGCAGGGGCAAAGGCATTTTGGTGTTTCTCAACTTTATGCCCTGTCACTCCTGTCCCCCAACATTTAGCAGATGTTCCCCAAGTTAATGTGGCTCTTCAGTTATCTTTGACAGAAGGCAGAGTCTGTTTAAGATCAGTGTGTTTAGACTAATGTACATTGATCTTGGCAGAGAGAACATAAGACTTCAGAAGCTTGCTAGACTGTGCAAGTCAACAAATTGTTATATTAAAAACAAAGCAATTAATAAGTAAAGAATATCTCCCTATTGCCCTTTTCATTTTGCATTATTCTTTATTTGAAAGTAGTTGTTACTGAAAACATGAAAGAATACTGCTCAGTAGGAATTAAGATCTGCATTTCCAGGTTTTCTCTTTTGGTAGACACTAGACTCGGTTTCCTCATTTCTAATGGTGGAGCTCCAAAGGCACCTGGACATTAGAGTATCACTTTCTTTTTGAGTCTAGGGAGATGGTAGAAGAAATAGAGCATTCTTGGTGGGGTTGATTTACTTCCTGTGAGACTTGAAAAGAGTTTCTAAGAGATTCTGGAGAGCCTTTTGATTGGACATTTTCCCGTCACGTATGGGATTTGCCTTCATGTTCTACCCTTTCTACATCTCAGTCTTCCCAGACTTGGCAATTATCTGCTGCTAATAGGAAGGGCATCAATTTGTGGTTGTTGAAATATATGCCTTTAAGAATCACCTGGGCACCCCTCTTCCTACTCCCTTAACTTCCAAAAGAGTGTAGACACTTAGGACTGGGTTTTTTTTTTCTTTTTTTTTTTTGCCTTTTGGAGGGCAATTGGGGTTAAGTAACTTGCCCAAGGTTACATGGCTAGTGTTTTTGTGTGGGTGTTAAGTGTCTGAGGCCAGAACCGAACTCAGGACCTCCTGATTCCTGGGCCAGTGCTTTGCTCACTGTGCCACCTAGCTGTCCAGGACTATTTTTTAAAAAGGCCTTTTCTAAGTGAGATTTTTCATTCCATTCTGCTTGACTCTCTTGTTTCCATATTGGGATTCTCCTCTTTGTAGAGAGGCATCTTCAAAATATCAAAATGCTTTTTAATCGCCTAGACTGTTTGTGAGGTGGCCCCCTATTGAGGAATTCAAACTATCTTCAACTTTTTGATTTCAAGGACATTTTAGTCCCAGGGAGACTTGTGCTCTCATACAAACTATTAAAAAAAAAAATAGTACATTTTAGGAAGGTTGTGTAATTTAAAATCATATACCCTTTCCTAAAGATTTTTGTAGTGTCTGTTGTTTTTGATTATTGCTACTGTAGATATTGGTGAATTAAATGTGGTTTTAATATTTACTATGGAAAATATAATTAGCCATGTAAATTTGCTGTTGCTGCAGAATTATTATAATGCATTCCAAAGACAATACGACTTATTAGCAGTGTCATGAGGGGCTTGGACTAAATGATCTGTAAAGCCCCTTCCTGTACTAAATCCTATGATCCTGTGACTTATCTGAGGGCTCACTACTGTTTCAGTATTCATTCATTCAGCAGCCATTTATTTCATGCCTGCTATGTGCAAATCCTGAGAGAGAAAGATAATGAAGACATGGTCCCCATCCTCCGGGGATTTAGAAGTATTTGTTAGGCAGCTGTCCTCTGTAATATGGACATCTCAGAATGGGTGGATATTTTCCACTTCTTTCTTGCTCGTATTCTTAGAGGACTTGTAGGCCTTTCCTTCAGAGTAGGCAGTCTTAACCTGTGATCTTGGTCTTTTGATATTTTTATAACTATTTAAAATAGTTACTTTTTTTTATAACCCTGTACATTTGCGGGGGGGGGGGGGGGGTGCATTTAGAAGAAGGAGATGTGAAAGAATATCCAGATTACAGGAATCCAGTATTCTCCATTTCCCTGAGGATCAGACAAAAGATATATAGTCAGTTTTGGGGATGGCCAAACAATCTGGGGTTAAGACTAGGATCTACTTGATGGAACCTTTTCTGCTACCTTATTTCATATTATCCTTCCCTCATACTCCATGGAAATTAGATTATTAGGCATTCCTTGATCTCATTCTGTTCTTTGCCACTTAATTCTGTACATATGATTGCTGTTCCTCTCTCTCCCAGCAGAAACACAACAGAATTCCCATGTATCTTTACCTTCTTTCACAGAATCCAGCTTAAGTGTTTCCATGAGGCCCTCTCCCATAATATTCCCCTTCCCTTAGGTTTACAGGACCACATCTTAAACCCAAATCACTCTGAGCCTCACCGATTGACCAGCAATAGGTCCTACCCCTATCCTCACTTGGTCATTGTTTGGGTTTTGAAAACTCCCTATGAGTGTAAAAACAATTATTTCTGTTTGGGCCAGAGGGTCTTACCCTCCAGAATTGATTTTTTTTTTTTTTGAGTAGGTAAGAGAGGCCATTTTTGGTCTCATTTCTTAGCTAGTGTGGTCATTGCCTCTCAGACAAACTGAAACCCAGGAAAGACCTTAGCTTAAAAAGACCAAGGTCACCTAAGGTCACCCACAGTCTTTTGATCTGTGTCTTGCCCCTGGACCCCATGGCTCTGGAGGAAGAGAATGAGATTGGGGACTTTGCACTGCCCTGCATAACTTAAATCCAGTTCACTTGCAAATCATGACATCACCTTCCTGATGTCATTGGTCCTCTTTGAGAAGGAAGGGCAAACCACTACAAGTCTTTACTCAACTGTCCAATTTAAAAAAAAAGGTAAACTTAATTCTCCTCCCTTTCTGCTAACGCCTGGCAGTATTTTAAACATTAAAAAAAATTTATTTTAAACAATGTTGTTCAGTAGTCCTACTTTTGTGACTGATGCCTTTTGGGAACTTCTTGGCAAAGGTGCTGGAGAGGTTTGGCATTTCCTTCTCCAACTAATTTTATAGGTGAGGAAACTGGGGCAAACAGGGTTAAGTGACTTGTCCAGGGTAACAAGGCTAGTTAAGTATCTGAGATCAGATTTAAACTCATCAATATGAGTCTTCCTGATGGATATTAAATAATTGTGTAAGTAATTGATCCTTTCGTTTATTTGGATTTTGTATTCTACTCATTTTGAATGGGCGAAAGGTCTATTGAATTCAAATTATGTACATTCTACTTTCTTAAAAAGAGCACTTTGAACATTATTCTAACTTTTTCTGGGTGGCTACAGACGAGTCATTCGAGTGAAGAAAGACCTTAGACATCTTGTTCAGTTACTTCATTTTACAAATGAGGAAACTGAGACTCAGAGATCTCAAATGGCCATGACTTGGTATAACTGTCAGTGCTGGAATTGAATTCTCAATTCTTTGAAGTCTGTATCCAGTGCTCTTTCCCTGCTGTCAGAAATTAATACTTTTTTGCTGGCATCTGCCTCAAGCAGAATGAGCAGTTACCCCTTCATTTAGGTTGCTTCTAAACTGGTAGAGCCCTGTGAAATTAGAAAAATCAAGCTTCATCACAGCAGCAAGTAATATTTTGTGCGAAGCTGGAGTAAAGAATTTCCAACTTTGGGTCTGAGTACCTTGACTTTCAAGAACAAATTGAATTATTTCTTTAGGACAGTAACTTTGTTTTGGGACCCCTGCTTCACTCTTTGGGGACCTTTTTGAACTTCCTGCCCACTTTCCGGTTGAGGTTGCCAGACAGGTGACCTTTGGGCAAGTGGTCTGTTATGATAGTCTTCCCCTATACCCCTGCGAGAAAAAAATTTTAGTAATTACTTTCATAATAAGTGATTATGAAATAATAAACACATAATAAGTGTTTGGGGATATGGCTTACCCAGGAGAGGGAATGAACTTTTTTTCAATGGAGTACAGAAGTTGACAGTTTATCTTTCAGGGATCTGTCTCTCTTCTGCCTGTCTATCTGTTGTCAATAAACAAGGGTGAAGGAAGGAGGGTGTCCTCAGGGACTTTTTGAGGTCACTTTACCTACTGTGATATACTGTGGTGAGGACTGTAGGTACCACCCATTATTGGAAACTATTCTAATTGATTTCTTAGAATGAGCATTGATGACTGGCTGAAGTATCAAAGCAGATCTTGTTTCTGGATGTATCATATTCTCTAAATTGTTGTATATTTGTATTTAATTGGGCCTCAGTTTTCTCGGGTTTTAAATGGATGTGGGGAAGTATGAATAAAATGATAGCTTTTATTTTTATGTAATAACTAAAACGACATAGTGCTTTTGTGCAAAATGCTTTCCCAGGTCAATGTGTTTGAAATAATGAAATGATTGTAAAGTGAAGCATTTGACCCTACCACAAATTTATTTATGCTTGTCTCTTCTTCTCTTAACCTGGGCCCTGTGAATTTAAATTCGCTGTAATTGATTTCTTTTGTAATCTCATGCATTTTCTGCCGCTGAGGAGAGGTCCATAGACTTAAGGAGATTGCTCAAGGGCACTGGGGCTGTGGATTTTGAAGATTTGCAAACTTTCTGACCCATTATAGTTAACTTTTGCTACTTTGAGCCAGTTTATTTCCTAAATGTTATTGTACCTGTTAGTGCAACCTCTCCCAAGTGGACAGTGGAAGAATCTGATCCTTCTTGGTCATACGCAGTGGTTTCTTGCAGGTGTCAGCCCCTGTTGCTCCTACTGGTAGAACTCAATATTTAGCTTTTTTTCCTCCCTGCCTTGTGTGCCATCTTGTGGTTTTCAACCACTTATTTTTAATTGTCATGTACGGTGGAAGTAATTTAATCCCATCTTCCTCCTCCTGTTATAAATGTTTGCACCCTTTTAAAAGGTTTAAAAGTACATTTTTTTTTTTTACTTTCTGAGATTCTGGTTCTAATTAACATACTGACAGGGCTTTCTGGTTTATGGTGGCAGATTAGTGGGCTTTGGTGTGGCTTTTTTTTCTTCCTTCCTCTCTTTCTGCATTTGGTGGATACACCTGTGTACACACCTATTTGCTGCATGAAATGATTTAACATTCTCTGGCTATGAGGATGGGGATGGGTGTTGGTAACTTGGAAGAGGAGAAATCAGTCATGCCTGGCTCCCCTTTTGGCAAGGGCATTGTTTTAATTTAGTTTTGTTCTGACTTTCCCCCTGGATGGAGGTTGCTTGTACATTTGCTAAACTATTTCCAGCCATGGCTTTAAAAAAAAATTAATGTTCAAAATCCTTCTTTTCTCTTTCCTCTAGGGAGTAAAGGGATCTTTCTGCATTCACTTCTGAAGTCATAAAAAGAAAAGATACAGTGGGTTTGTTGACCCAAGCAGCCAGAAATCTATAGAATGATACAAGTTCCTCTGAGATCTGAAAAGAAAAAAATGGTTTCTCCAAATATACTCTTTAGGGGAGTTGTGTTCAGAAACTCTTATCTGTGTTCTTCTTCCCCTTCTCCCACATATACACACACAGATAAGCTCCTTGAGGGTGGATAGAGCCTGTTGGAGATCCCTGTGTCTCTCTCTGTCTCATATCTACAGATTCTCTTATGTTTGTTGCAGATTTATATGACACCATACCGTGTTTCCCCGATAATAAGACACTGTCTTATTAAAATTTTTTGGACAAAAAAAACACCAGAGGGCTTATTTTCAGGGGAGGGCTTATTTTAATGAACATTGACAGCAATTTTAATAAACAGGTAAATGTGAACAAAAAAATGTACCTTTATTCAATAATGATCATGTCATCATCTTCAACAACATCGTCATAAAGCGTCCATACCCTGAATTCCGTCCTGGATGTCTTGCGCCTCCATTTCCTTCAGAAGAAGTGGACCCAATCTGTCATGTCCAGCAATATAGCTCTCTTTAAATGAATATGTCTTGTCCAGGTAACCTGCTCGTAGTGCCTTGGCGACACAGCTGTCAGTAATTTTATCCCATGACTTCTTTACCCAAGTCACGACTTCTTGCAGACAGGGCTTCACAAAGTTTCCACGCTGATTTCTTTCCATTCTATTTTCAATGTAGTCATTGACTTCCATGCGCAAATGGTCCTTGAATGGCTTCTTTATTGCAATATCAAGGGTCTGGAGATAGGCAGTCATTCCTGCAGGAATCATTACTTGATCTATTCTTCTCTCTGCAAGGAAGTTCTTCATTTCTTTAGCGCGGTGAGTGCTGGCTGAATCCCAGACTATCAGACCTCTTTGGTTACCTCACATAACAAGTGGCAGCATTAAATCAACCCACTTTCTTATAACGGCTTGTGTACACCAGGCTTTTTCGGTTTCAAGAACGTAAATGCCAGATACATGTTCAATCTTATCTTTCTTGCCCTTACTGATGATTAGAGGTGTGGCTTTCTTTCCATCCAAACGAATTGCCAAAACACAGGTGACCCGTGCACTTTCATAGCCAGTGGTGGGAATGTAGATTGACGTTGCACCCCTGTGATGAATTGTTGTTTGAGATCCTTGTCCCATAAACACTGCAGTTTCATCCATAGCAATCATATTGCAGGTTTGGTACTTGGAAATGTCGATCCTATCAATAAAGGACTTGAATGCAAGTGCACGTTTAATAACTTCAGCATCTTCCAGCTTAAACAGTGTTGTTGATCTTCTTAGGGACAGTTCATACCGTTGAAGGAAACCGTCCAACCAGTGTTGTGATGCTTTGAATCCTTCTGAGACCATTTCAAACTCTGGTGCCATTGAAAGGGCAAATCAAGGCCTGTGCTCTCCTGTCAGCAATCCATTCACCAATGAGGATCTCCAAGTCAGGATAAGGTACAAGGGCTGCCGACCTGATCCAGACCTGAGCTTTTTCCCTTTTCCCTCATCCACCTGTTGATTGAGGTTATTATAATCTGCTCTCCATTTTCTGACCATTCGAAGATCCAAAAGTTTTTCTTACAGAAAACTGCAAGATTCTTGCCATGTGACTCCTCTACAATTGCTTTCTTATATTCAACAGTATAGCTCTTCCTTTTTGTACTCATGTCTGGGGGTCAAAACAGACAGAATAATAAAATTATGACCATCAGTCCTTCTTTTCACTCCATCATGCCCCCTGAGTTCTTCTTTTTTCCTCCATCATGCCCCCTCACTCCCGCTTACATACCGGGTTTTTATGTTGTCCTGCCTCAGCTCTCCTCCGCGGCACTGCTCTCAATGGCGCCAGCAAGCAAATCACCGGGGAAGAACAGGATGATGTGCTCACTGCTGCAGCTCTGATTGGATGCAGCTCTGTAATGTAATGCCAAGGAAAGGCAACTTCCCAAGGTTCAGAATACCAGCATAGGTGCTCTCCATTTTATTCAGTAACAAACCCAGAACAGAGAAGATCAAAACATGACATCATTCAAAATACAGCATTTACTAAATGTGATTAAATAATCTCCAAGTACTACCCCACCCCAGGACCTTCCAATCATTCAATCAATTACAAAGTCTCTGTTCTAAATACTTCTCCACCCCTAGGCTATACCTTAATTAAGTCCACCACAAAGCCCCTCTTCTCAAATGGAGATTAGTTTCCCCAACATAAGGTTAAAAGTTCCCCACCCCTGGATCACAATTGAATCTACCCCAGAGTTACATCAAGTTTAAACACAGCACTTAAGGCAAGTTCTCAGCAATCTTAGTTTCTGGGGAGACAAGGCTTAGCAAGGCCATAAGATACATTGCCAGTCCCTTCTTGAATTCATCCTCTGTCTGTAGAACAGTCCTAGAACCCCTGAACACATCAGCAAAACCCTCTCCCAGGATTTCTGTAAACATACAACCAGAAAATCCTTCTTCAGGGCTTCCGAACCAACAGAAAGGCTCCCAGACCCCTGCAACAACAGCACTGTCCTTCACCAGTGGACAGTATT
>NW_027185810.1:3215765-3253066 GCF_028583685.1 Petaurus breviceps papuanus
CCAGACCCCTGCAACAACAGCACTGTCCTTCACCAGTGGACAGTATTCACTCTGTCTGCAGGACAGTCTCCAGACCCCTGCAACAACAGCACTGTCCTTCACCAGTGGACAGTATTCATTCTGTCTGCAGGACAGTCTCCAGACCCCTGCAACAACAGCACTGTCCCTCACCAGTGGACAGTATTCACTCTCTGTCTGCAGGACAGTCTCAGGGCTTCTTAGCGAACAGCCAGGTTCCAGGACTTCTTCAACAAAAGGACTGACTTTCACCAGTGGACAAATCTGGCAAAACAACATCAAAACAGACAGACAAAGTACCAGCAAAACAGCCATGTCTCCTCAGTCCTTGGCAGCTCAGGGGGCAGGTCTCAAAAGTCCAGGGCAATTCAAAGCGGCCACCAGCAATTCTCTTAGTCTCTCTCTCTCTCCACGAGGTGCTGCTTCCAAAAAGATCTTCCGCCTCTTTCTTGTCTCTCCAAATCTACATCACCAGCTCCTCCCAGTTCAGGACTTTCTTTTCACATCAACAAGCCCATCCCACAGGTGGGATTAACAAACTCTGGGTTTCAACACAATCAATTTGAAAACCAAGCCAATACAGGGGAATCTTTAATTGCCATTACTATCACAAGCTCGGAGCCTGGCGTGCGTTTCACGGGGGGGGGGGTTACATACAGAGGGTACAGTAATGTAGCCCTGTAGCACAGGGGATCGATCACCTTCACTACAGTAGCAATCTCAATAGGGCTTATTTTTGGGGGAGGGCTTATTTTAGAGGAATCTTACACAGTAAGGGGAGGGCTTATTTTCGGGATAGGTCTTATTATCGGGAAAACACGGTAGGTATCAGGGTTGTTGTGTTTCTAAGTCCCCTATCGTTGCAAGGATCCACTGTCTGTTTTTCTGATTATCTTGTTGCTCAGGAGAAAGATGGTTGTTGTTTCTGTTTGTTTTGTAAAGAAATAGTTGTTCATTTATCTTTACTCAGATTTCCATTAACTATCTTTTGACTTGCAGTGGCTTTATAATTTACACATAGCCTCTTAATAATCAATTTTAAGTTGACTTCTTATTCTTATCCCTCCACCATTTCACCATATACCAGTCCCACAAATAAAATACTTCCCCTGGAGAAACTCCAGATCTCTGTACTCTGCAGTATGACAGTACAGTAAAGATTATAGATTAGTGGCAGCCAGATTTATGCTTTTATAGGTTTATCATTTCCTGCCACTACACTAAGTTCTGGTGTAAGTTTTTTCTCCCAAATAGCTAACAAAGTGATTTTCACATAGTGGGTCTGCAATAATGAATGCTGAGTTAAAGAATAAGGTTTATTCTTGTGAGCTTTAATCCATAAAGCAACTTCCTTGAGAGTGAATTTTGATTAACGCCATTAACATTTTTTGAACATCTAGTCTGTATGTGTGTTTATGAGAACAGAATGAAAATCCTATGTTTTGTGTAATGTATATAAGAAAATATGTCACACATAAAATGTATATTGTGTGGTGCTTTATTTCTTAAGGGCAGAATAAAAGGGATGGGATGAGAATTTCTTCACTCAGTATTACTAAGTATGTTTTTATTTTATTTAAAATATATTTTATTTGAATTAAATATAATTTTTTTAAATATGAAAAAAATTGGGAGGCATTATGGTATAATAGATAGGTCTTTGAATTTCCAGAGTCACCCTAAAGACTGGGGTTAAAGTCCTGCCTCTGACAGTTCCTAACAGTGGGCAATTCACTTAACCTCCCAAGTGCCCCCAGGCAACTCTTCTGTTAAGAGCTTATATTTCTGAGCCTGTTGCCATGAGTGGCTGATCTGCTACTCTCTGCCTTAGAGTTCTCTGCATGCATGTAAGGGAGAGTTCCTTACACACACTGACTGAATCACAGGTCTGGACCTTTCTCCTACACCCTCTTCTGTAGAGGTGAAGAAGTACTCAGTTTTAAGTGTTCTGCTTTTCTGTATTTACACTGTAGGTGGTTTCTTTGTTTTTTTTTGTCAGTGTCATTTGTCATTTGGAATCTTTTAAAAAAGTTCTGTGGTGCTTGCATTAAACAGTTGAAACCCAAATAATCTACTAGAAACATTTTAAGTTGATTTCCAGTAAGTCTTTCTTGATGGATTTTAAGTGATTCTGGAAGAATGGATGGATGAGTATTGATTTAAGTTGCTCAAAACTGGCTGAGAACAGGGTGCTTACCTTTTAATGGTGGTAGACCATGGGGCAATGGTATGTTCCTGGAAAGGAAAGGTAGTTTGATTTGAAAAGTTTGTGGAGACATTGTTTTTCCAGGAGAAATAACCCAGTTGATTTGATTATAGATCTAGAACAGGACAGGAGAGTTGAATGAAAATGGTTGAAAGCTTGTTGGTGAGAAGATGTATGGGATGAGAAAGCTACCAGTGGGGGTGGGGGAAGATTGGGAGCAGGGCAGGGTTGAAAGGTTAATTCCTCTAGGCTATGGTTTCTGGTTAGTGTGACAATTGGAAAGAAGATGGTCAGGGAGTGAAGGGCTTTTCTGGGTTCTCTTCCACTATACATGAAAGTACCACCTTATATGAAATAGCATTACTATAGTGTCTTTAAAATGTATGAAAAATCAACTGAGAAATCTTTATTCATAATTAATTCTGTTTTTGTGTGTGATTTTTTTTTTTTAAACAAACTAGGGGCGGCCAGGTAGCACAGCGAGTAAGAGCACCGGCTCCAATGTTGAGAAGACCTGGAGATCGAATCCCGGGCTCAGACACTTAGCACCCACCCAGAAACACCTGGCCGTGTAACCTTGAGCAAGTTACTTAACCCCAATTGCTTAGGGGTGGCCAGGTGGCTCAGCGAGTAAGAGCACCGGCTCCAGTGTCAGGATGACCTGGATCAAATCTGGGCTCAGATACTCAGCACCACACCCAGAAATAATAACTGGCCGTGTAACCTTGAGCAAGTTACTTAACCCCGATTGCTTTAAAAAAAAAAGGAGACCAAACTAAACCCAATCCTGAACTGAGCTCTTCCAGACATTAGCAGAGTAAGTCATGTTGCAGCCCTGAAAAGATATCACAGCTGGACAGAGATGAGGAGCAGTTGTAATTCAAGTCCAGGCTATGAGGAGATTTAGTTTCAGAGATGTTCACTATTTACTACCTCCTTCTGGTTTGGAAAAGAAGTAAGATTACGAATCTGGTAAAAAGCGTTCTTTTAAGATACCGTATTCTTAAGATAGTTTATCTTTTACTAAGATACTCAGTGCCATCTGAGGTTATTCTTAAGGTAATTAATGCTGCAGAAAGAGCTCCATTGATGCAGTTTTAAAAGGTTTTGATTCTTAGTGGTGTGCACTTGCATTAAAGGATGATTGATTTTAATGTACATATAACAAGCACTGTGGAAAATATGACTATGAGCAAAGTACTGTGTGATGTCGCTGAGTGTACAAATATTTAAAAAATGTATCATCTCTGCCTTGAATATAGGATGTGTATAGGAATAAATCTGATACAAGGCAACCTAAGAGTTGTCCTGGATTCCTTGCTTTTTCTCACCTCCAATATTCAGTCTGTTTCCAAGGCCTGTTGATTTCACCTCTGTAGCGTCCCTCAGATCTGTTGCCTTCTCTCTTCTGACACTGCCACTGCTCTAATGCAAGACCTCATCCCCTCAGCCTTGATTACTGTAATAGCCTGCCTGGTGGGTCTGACTGCCTTAAGTCTCTTCCCACCCCTGTCAGCCACTAACGGTCAGGTCACTCTACAGTACCTCCAGGATCAGCTACAGACACCTGGCATTCAAGGCCCTTTAAGTCTTTTGCAAGCCAGGCTCCCTACCTCTTCCTAAGGTGGTCCTTATGCCTCACACCCCACACTGTTCTTTGATCCAGTGACACTAACCTTCTTGCCAATCCACAGATAAAGAAAGTACTGCATCTCTCTTGGCTCCCGGCATTTTGTCTCCCTGTCCTAGGATGTTCTCCTTCTTCATCTCTGCCTCTTGGCTTCCTTCAAATCCCAACTAAAAACCCCTCTAAAATAGGAATCTTTTCCCAATGCCTCTTAATTTTTTTGTTAATTATTTCCTCTTTATCCAATAAATAGCTTGTTTGTACATATTTGTTTGTTTGTTGCAAACAAATTAGATTGTGAGTTCTTTGATTGAGCCAGCAGGAACCGCCTTTTGCCTTTTTACTTATTGACTGACAATACAGTGATGTTAAAGAAGGTCTAAATAAAGTACTATAAGAGATAGAAGAGGAAAGAAAACACTGTTTATGTCAAGGAAGGCTTCATGAAAGAGGTGGTACTGTTCTTGGCATAACATCAAAAGAAAATAAATGCACCAGTGGTGGGGCATAGTTTGAATTTGGGACTGTACAGGATAGCCACTAATGCACTGCTGAGAGTGTTAAAGTTGGAAATGTTGGTTAGTAGAAGATACTTTTTTTTTAAAAGCAATTGAGGTTAAGTAACTTGCTCAAGGTTACACGGCCAGTTATTTCTGGGTGTGGTGCTAAGTGTCTGAGCCCGGATTCGATTCCCAGGTCATCCCAACACTGGGGCTGGTGCCCTTACTTGCTATGCTACCTGGCCACCCCTTAGAAGATACTTTTTAATGGGGTCCCTCACTTATTCCAAGTGAATACTCCTGTTTCTGAACTGTTGTAGCAATCAATACCAAAGTGCTGGTGATGACATACTGTTTTGCTTTATTTATGTATTTTGACATCCATGTTCTTAACTAGACCATAATCCTTTACAGTGCCAATACTATGTATGTGTAAAAACACACACACACACATACACACCAACACCTAGCATGTTTTGTATGTTTTAGTTACTCAACAAATGTTTGTTTAGCTGGAATACTATGAGTGCGTTTCTGTTTTAATTGGGCCATTGGTATTAGTCTGGCATCCCATTCTTAGCAAGTATCCTGCTTCCGTTAGATTTATGGCTTCAGGTGATGGATGATGACATTATTCACTGTAGTTCTTGAAAGGAATAGCCCTGGTAACTTAGTCCTGTTCAACAAACATATATTATTAAGTAACTACTCTGGGGGATTGAGGAGGAGGTAGTGAGAGGGACAGCTTAAGTGAGGAGGCTTAAGTAAGGATAAGCAAGTATGTAGGTAACAAAGATGAAAAGTGATTTTTCTGTGAGGTTGAGAGAGGTAGCATCATAGATTTTGAATCAGCAGAAACCTTACAGGCCATCAAATCTGGCCCCTTGCAGGTTACAGAGAAGGAAACTGAGGCTCAGAGGGTTTGAAGTGATCTACTTACCCATGGTCATACAACTTGTAAGTAAATGAGGTAGGATTTGAACCTCGGTCTCCCTGGCTCCAAGCTCAGTGCTTTGTCCACTAGTCTGTGCTTTCTCTAATGACTGGGGTCGTTCCAGACATGGACACAAGAATTAAATTATCAAATGCCCAGAGGCCCTGGAGATGTAATTGAAGGAGAATAGCAGTATAGGCCAGTTGGACTGGGAAAGGGAGGGAGGGAGAGAGAGAGAGACAGACAGACAGACAGAGAGATAGACACAGAAACGGTGAGGGAGGGAGAGAAGATGGATGGCTTAGTGTCATTGTAGAAGGCTTTTGATTAAAGAATTAAAACTAAAATGCAAGTGAGGCAACCAAGGGTTTTGTTTCATTGCTTTTTCCAAGTTTGGCTATTAGCAGTACCAAGTCAGAGCTTTGTGAATATAGCTTGATCTGGAAGGAAGGATGTAATTTTAGTAATTCCATCTGCTACACAAATTAGTTCTGTGTCTGTATTTCCTATTTCATTCTCTGTATGAAGTTGGGCTAGTAGGTTAAGAGGAATTAATAGAGATGGGCTTTTATAGAGAGAGCTATTTTCATAAAGGTTGAAAATTTCCACTTCTATTTTCAGAACCGTTCAGCCCAGAGGTAGAGCACAAATTAGAGCCCTGCTTTAGAAGGGAAGTCGGATCGTCAACTTGATAATTGCCGTTTTGGCAAAAGATCATTTATGGGTTTTGGCTTGCCAGACGTGAATAGCTGTTCTTCAACAGCTGAAGGAAAGAGAAAGATACCATAAAGGGAAGTTGAAACTTGTGAGGGAAAGCCAGCCCACCCTATTCCCTTCTTATTCTGAAGTTTTGTTTACACCAACAAAACCGAGAAGTTAAAAATCTGCTGGATCAAAAAGCAATTTCCAGTCTCCGGCCCTGGTTTTTAATCATCAACATCCTCCCCTTCTAAAATCCTGAGTTATTTTCCTGTCAAAGACAAAGGAGGCAGCATTTAAACTCACTTATTCTTGCCAGTCTGCTGTCATTTCCTCCTAAATGTTAGTTGACCTTTCTAAGTTAGGTCAGGTCAATCATGCTTTTCCTTCATGTTTAGAAAAGAATAGAATGTGAGCCCCTTGAGGGCAGGGGATAGGTTTTTTGTTTTTCTGTGCATCTCCAGGCCTTAGCCCTAGCCCCTTGCCTGGTACATAATGAGTGCTTGATAATTGGCTCCTGAATGAAATGGTGAGTGGAATTATTGGATCAGAATACATAAGTTGGTTCTGGACCAGCAATGATTTAAACATTTTTTTCTTCTTGGTGTAGGGTACACAGGAGTATATAGGAGTCATCCAAATTTGGCAGTTCAGGGTTCTGACATTTGTATTCCCTTACATTTAGTGGTTCATCTTTCTTACCATTTTCCTCTGCCTCCAGAAGGGTTCACTGTAAGTACACAAAGCTGCCCCTTGGGCCGACCTTCTCAAAAAACAGCATTTGATTTATGATGGAGCCTGGGTAGAGGTAGCTATGTGTATGTGTGGGGGGAGCGGGTAAGAGACATGTGAGTGAGCAGGATGCACAACTTCCTTAGCATGTCAGTAGCGTATTACATGCTACTTTCAACTCTTCCCCTGCCTTCCATCCAGGAGATACCTTTTAAAGTTATTTGGGTATTTATCTTTTCCCTCTCTTTTTGCCCCTCTCCCCCATTTTTGAAGCACCCCCCCCCAATCTTTGTTTCCAGTTAGATTATAAGATTCTTAAGTGCAGGGACTGTAAAGTCTGAGTTTTACCTTTTCATTTCCAGACCATATTTATTCACTTAGCCAGAAGTGGGAGAACTCTACCATTTTGGCCTTTGTCGCATGCCTTTGTTTCTTGGACTCTGTTTGCTCTTAGTGACAACTTCCATATTTCTTGAATTCTGTTAAAATTCGAAGGTGATGAGCATGGATGATTTTTTCTTAAAGGGTGAAAGTGGTGGGATATTATACACATACATACATATGTACACATGTATGTGTATCTATTCTATGTGTGTGTTGTGTGTTAAGTGAGACTTGGTTCTTCCTTACCTTGTCCTGGCTGAAAGTACAAGGACTGTCTCACCTTAGGCAGCCTGGTGGTGGGTGCCAGCTCAATCCCCCTCCACAAGGGGACCACTATATTGGTGATAGACTGAGTAGGGATTTCAGGAGGGATCCATTGCCGGGAGACTAGTTTTTAGGGGAATAAACGTAACTATCACAAAGTCGTAAGTATCACCCCCCCCCCCACCCCCCAATTTGTGGTGGCTGGTCACAACAGTTTGGGTATGATGTGCCATCATGTGTCTGGGCTTGCACATGCTTCCTTCCTTCCCTGTATCACCACAGTGGGAAAATGCATTAGCAGCTTTTATGAAAGTTTGTGTCTGGCTTAATCCTTACCCAATCAATAAGCATTTAATGTTTAAATATTTTACTGGAATAATTTGTTTTCACACGATGAGCTACATTTCTCTCTCACTGGCTCCCAGTCACCTATCCCTTATAACAAAGAATAAAAAAGAGGCAAAAAAGAAGTCCAGTAAAACTAGTGCCCACATCATCCAAATCCCACAGTGCGGGGTCTGAGCCTTAGGGATGGAGGAACATCATTATCTTCTGTGAGACTGGGCAGAGCCATTAACATTTCGCTGCATTCTGTTTTGTTTGTTTTTCAGCAAGGGTTTCTAAAGCACCTACTGTGTGCCCAGCACTGTTAGTTGCTGAGGTTGCAAAGACAGAAAAATCGACAGTCACAAGGAACTTACTAAGTTTTATTGAAATCTTTTATTTATAAAAGGAACACAGCATAATTTCTTGTAATAAAACTTTTAAAATGATTTTAAGTGATTAAAAAAAATTACCTATGCATCTAAGACTGCTTTGAAATACCACTTAAGATCTTTCTGGGTTCGACTTTGAAGGAAGAGTTAGGTTTGAAATAATCCAGATTTGGGTTTGCTATTCTCCCTGCCCCTTAAATTTTACTGATTTAGGGGTCTACAATGGGAGTGGACAGTGAAACAATGGTCTGCATTGCGCTTGTCTTTAGGTCTTTAAGTAAAGAATATAACTTTTCCTGTAATACTTTAGCTTTACGAAACACTTAATATAGCTGTGAAGTTAACTCAGGCTCAGTGAAGTATTAGCTGAGGGTTTTCTCAGTTACTTAAGTATGGGGTCTCAGGACTTTTGAGACCCAATTCTAGCCTTGGAAGACGGCAGAAGAGAACAACTAAAAGAAAAGAACCCAGAGTTGGAGGATCAGGGAGACAAATCTCTTTGGATTTGTCTCTCCATTTGGGATGGGATTGCAGAAGGGAGCACCAGTATGAATACAGGGAATGGGATGATTGGGAGTGATGATGGATGCGAGATTTGGTGTATGGACAGGCAAGAAGAAAAGGTCAGATAATGATTTTTCTCTTTCTTTTTGAGTGTTCAGGGGAGACTGAGAAGAGCCTTGTGCTAGTTTGAGGGAAAGGGCAATTTATTTCAGTAATCCCTTAAGATTGGGGTGGGAGGAGGAGGCCTGCAAACTCTTCCATTGATGAGGCCTGTTTGAGTGACTGTAAGGACACAGCTTGTTGACAGTCCTCACAGCTCAAGACTTTGCCCATCTCTCAAGCTAGGAGTTTGTGACTCTGTGTGTGATGTGTGTGTGTGTGTGTGTGTGGAGTGGGTGGGTGGTAGAATGTTACATTCTGTTTTGAAGGCAGCAATATAAAATGGCTTCTAATCCAGCAAGATTCAGTGTGCAGTCTTTAGGGCACAAACTCCCTACTCCCTGTTACTTTTGGATTTGCTGATTATTTAAAAGCAAATGCTTCATGGGTTAAATTGGGCCAAGCTTTTCCTAGATTTCTGTAAGGCTGCTGTGTGGTCCTGTTATACACACACTTTTGTGTCACCATTATAAATTGGATGTTTTGGCATCTGTAGCTGCTTCATTTGGCAGGGAGATGTACAGCACTTCTAATGCCTGAATCACTTTCCCTAGAGCTCTTTCCCCTCTCCATTTCCCCCTCCCCCCAGTTTCTCTCTGCTAATCACATCCCTGGTGTTTCTCTCTCCAGAATAGTTATGGCTTGAGTGTTGATACAGAGATGCTAATATAGGTGATAGTTATTATTTTGCAAAATCTGAAGCTATTTAAATGGTTCATTCCATCTCTTCCCCACCCTCCCACCAGTGTGTGTGTGGAGGGGTAATGTGGTGAAACCTGGGACCAACTAGGTAGCATATGTGCTTCCAGTAGCAGTATTACCTTTTCCTAGACGATAGATTTCAGAGACCTCCTTGTATGCCACTCCTCTTCTCCTTATAGTGCTGCACCTCCTTGTCTCTATCCTCCAATTTATTTATTGCTATAAAATTAATTTAGCTGATAGGTAATACTGTCTCGCTATAAAACCTTAAAGGCAACTGCACAGCCTAGCAGTCATGCCCCATATTGACCAATCACAGTGAGATTGGAAAAAGGCATCACTTGATAGGTTTTAACAAGAAAACCTCTTCTCTAGGTTGTTAACATGAAAATCTCTCTAGATTTTTTTTTCTCTGAACAGTAATGTCATGATGTCCTCTATAAGCAAGTTGTTTCCTAGTAACAAATGCAGAGTCTATGTAGGTGAATTTATTTTTCTAACACAGTGCTATTCAGATGTGGAATTCTAAAGAAAAGGATTTGCTCTATGGATAGTGTATTTACCCCAATCCCTGGCTTCCTAAATACCTAAGAATTATTAAGGAGGTAAATATGCTGTGGAAGATCAAAGGGCATATTTTGAAAGGATGACTACTCAAGGAAAAAATGCTGGATATACTGTTTTTTCTTTCGAGCCTGCTCCTTCCCCCCACCCCTCCTCAGTCCCCCTTCCCTCCCCCTTAACCTGATGTAAACATGAAGTTGTCTGAATGTCTATTAAGCAGCTCACTTTGCTGTCCTATCACGTACCTAACAGACAATTGATGGCGTGCTTCCAGCTGGCAGAGCAGTGGAAAGGTAGTATGCAACTTCAACTTTTTTTTTTCCTTTTCAAACATGATTGTAAGTCTAAATTCACTGGAGAGTAAATATTCATTGAATATGCAAAATAAAGAATATGTCTGAAATTAGCTTCTCTGAATAAACAGAGTGCTGCGGCTCTGTGGAGGTAGTTTCTGATTTTAAACAGGTGCAGTAGGCATAGAGATTTATTTTTTCCTCCAAAAGGATGAGATTGCCACCTAACTATAATAAGTAAGCCTTGTCTATTAAGTAGAATTCATTGTCTTCCTTTTTACTCTGTTTAAATTTCACTTAATTCTACTGTACCCAGAGATTGGAGGTGTGTTTCATACTGAAAATTACTCAGAATAAGGCTGCTTTTTAGTGTTTTGTTTGTTTGTTTGTTTACAGTATTAGTCACTATGTTGTTTGGCACAAACAGTGCCTGGAATGTAGGAATTGCTTAATAAATGCTTTTTGATTGTACTTGGTTTTATTAACTTCACCCTGTTCCTCTGAATTCTTTATTCAGTGTTTCTTTTGGCTCAGTAATATTCCATTCTGTCAGTATACTAGAGTTTATTCAACCGTGCCCCTATTGATGGGCACCCACTTTGTTTCTAGTTTTTTGCTGCCACAGAAAACTGAATGCATTTTACATAGGGAAGATTCACTTGGTATAGTTCATTCACAGGAAAAGTAGAAGCCTGATGAAAGAGAGAGAGAGACAGAGAGAGAGAGAGAGAGAGACAGAGACAGAGACACTGACACTGTGACTGATTGTAGGGTAAGAGGGAGGAAGGATTCTAATGATTTATTTTTTTTTTTTTACTTACCCACTAAGTTCACTCATTCATTTATTTAAAAAAAATTTTTTTGAGTGCTTATCGTATGCCAAAGACGGATAAAATCAGGTTGATATCAGATAGTTTGAAGTCCACTTCCATCTTTACATTTCATTATTCAGTTTACTTCAGTATACTGAGTATTTCATTTTAATTTCATTTTAAATATTGAACATTTCACTTTTTTTGTCAATGTGTAAGGGGCATCTGTAAGGGGCAGCTAGGTGGTCATCAAAGTGAATAAAGCATTGTGCTCTGGGGTCAGGAAGATCTGAGGTAAAATCTAGCCTCAGATTCTTACTACCTTTGTGACCCTGGGTATGTCACTTAACCCTGTTAATTCAATTCCTGAATTGTAAAACAAACTGGAAAAGAAAATGGCAGGCTGCTCCCAGAGTCTTTGCCAAGAAAACCCCAAATGGGGTTATGAAGGTTCAGACATGATTGAAGGACAACAAAAGATCCCTGCAATAATACACATAAGAAACCCTAAAATTACATCATCATTCTACAGGCTGTATAGCTTTCTGTCTATATGAGTCTGATTCCTTTCCTGTGTCAGTGCCTTTGTTTAGCTCCTTGCTAAATCTCAGGGCCATCTACTTTTGTGTCAATAAAGCTTCCATTGACTTAAAAAAAAAAAAACACCCCAAAACACATGGCAATCTGTAATAGGACACAATCACATTCAGGATCACCATTGATACAACCAGCCCTGCCAGGTGGCTAGTTCAGTCATTGTTATCCTCAATTTTACAGATGAGGAAATTCAAGGCTCTGCGGGACCCTGAATGACCTGCTGAAGGGTGGTGGTCATATAATTGAGTGATTGCTATGATGGGAATCCAGTGGACCCTGAATCTAGTGCTTTTTTTTTTTAAACCCCAGTGAATTCACCTTCATCTTGTCCAACAGCTTAGTTTGAGTTGTGAATTGTTTCATTTACATGTACCCATAGTTAGCCTCTGTTTCTAAATCAATTTCTTGGCTACATGGGCCAGTTGGTGTGATTAAAAATATCTTACTGTGTGTGAGAGATGTGGTGGGTGGGTCAAGTAGGAGGGAGAGTATGTATGTGTGTGAGTGCCTTAATGTGAGTTAACCTCTGCCAGAGTGTTCTTACCTGAGTTAAGCAGTACCATACAAAAAAAAATTGAAATTACTTATGATTGTACAGTTAATACTCTAATAATTTTAATGATCATTAAAATTTAAAAACAAATCACTTTTCCTGAATTTCAGGTCTGGTATCTAATGATCTCTGTCATTTCTGTCAAATATTGGTAAAGCCTTTAGCACAATGCCTGGCATATAAGCAACTGTTTAATAAATTCCCTCCCTCCCTTTCTTCCTTCCTTCCGTCTCTTCTTCCCTCCCATTACAAGATGTACAATAAAGTAAGATATTAAAACCTTGCCCAAGTTGGTGGGAAAAGTTTACTTTTCTAGACAAATTTACATATCAGGTGAGTCAGTTGCCTCCTTAGGGAGGGAAGAATCTTAGATGTCCCTCTGGATTCCTTCCTGGGCCCTCCCCTCCCCTCCCCTCTCTTCTTCTCTCCCCCTCCCCTCCCTCTTCCTTTCCCTCTCTCCCTCTCCTCTTCTCCCATCATACTATGTCATTTGGTGGTCTCATCAACTCCCCTTTTTGTTTATTTAATTACAATCTCTGTGCTGATGATTCTCCCTACTCTCCCTACTCTGTGCCAGTCTCTGCGCTGACTCTAGCATGTCCAACTGCTTTTCAGACATCTCAAACTGGATGTCCAGTAGACATCTTGAACTCAATATGTCCAGACCCGAACTCATTATCTTTTCCCCACAAATCTCCCTCACCCTTTCCTGTTGCTATGGAGGGCAACACCATGCTCCCAGTCCTTCAGGCTCTCTCCCAGGATAAAAGTTAACCTGGACTCCTCACTTTCTCTCCCCACCACCCCTCTTCCAAGCTGGCTGCAGATAACACCTCTGCAGCTCTATTAGGCCCCTTTCTCTTCTCTGCCACTACCACTGCTCTAGTGCAGGCCATGTCTGGATTATTTCAATTGCCTGTTACTGGATCTGTTTCTCATCCTCCATTTAGTCCCCAAAGTGATTTTCCTAAAGCACAGGTCCTACCATATCCCCCCACTCTACTCAGTTAGCTCCACTGGCTTCCCCTTGCCTCCAGGAGCAAATACAAAGGGATCTGTTTGGCATTCAGAATCCCTTTCTACTCTTCTTACACCTCACTTCCCGGTTCTTACGGTTTTGTTACAGTGACAGTGGCTTCCTGGATGTTCATGGACCAGACAGTCCTCTCAGTCCTGGGCATTCTCATCCATTTTCCCCCTTCCCTCTCCTCCCTTCCCCTTCCTTCATACCTAGAAAGCTCTCCTTCCTCTGTTCTTCCGGTTGACATCCCTGGCTTTCTTTAAGTCCCAACTAAAATTCTCCCTTCTACTAGAAGCCTTCCCTCTGTTGTTTCCTGTCTATCTTTGTATATATTTGTTTGCATGTTGTCTCCTCCCTTAGATTGTAAGCTCCTTGTGGGCCTCTTTTTGTATTTTCGGTGCTTAGCACACAATAGTTGTTTAATAAATTATTGATTGAGGAAACAGCATTAAGCTCAACCCATTTTTAAGGAAAATTCAACATTTCTCATTCACTGGAAAAAGAAGATAAAAATACTAACTACTTCTCCCCAGTCGATTTTCCCCTGACTGTTTTCAAATCTAGAAAAATGACCTTTAGACTAAAACACTCAATTACCTCCCATGTCCCCTGGGAAGCAGACAATAAGCGAACGAGGGGACAACTTTTGTACATGAATCTGCTAGGAAGTTTCAGTTTCACACCTTCAATAACAGAGGTATTTATACCTATTAGTAGGTGTTTGTACCAGAGGCAGAGAATGGAATATACAACCACTTTGAAAAGAAAATGGGAATGTAATGATTGAAAAAGAATTTCCATAACCACTTACAAGAGTTATTAGATTAAGGTAGGCTTGCTGAAACTATTTGTAAGATCTGTAATTCCATGCAGAAAAATACAGTTCCTTTAAAAATAATTGTAAAAGCCTCACCCCAGCTCTCCTCAGCATCCTTCCAAATTCCATTTGAAGACATCTAAGACAGATCTTGGGGTTCCCAGGATCTTAGGGACATTAAATCACTCGTGTGAATTGTTATCTGATTGTCCATCTTTGCTTTATGAGTGTTCATATTTCATTTTACGGTTTATAAACTACTTTCCCCACATCCACAGTGTTATAGGTAATAATGGAAGTATTATCCCCACTTTACAGATAGAGCAAATGAGGTCGGAAATGGTAAATGTTTGATCTGTAACTGGGATCCAGCATTTTGAACTCACTTCTGAATCATCCATAAACATCCGCTACTTCCCTGCGATACTTGATATTTCTTTAGAACTTAATGGATATTAAAGCTTTAGGAAAACCTTAATCTTACTTAAATGTGGGCAGGCAAAGCATGAAGTCCCATTCCTAAAAATGAGGAAACCAAGGCTAGAGAAATTGCCTGAGATCAATAATTTCTCTTATGTGAAATAGTTTTAGCAGTAAACCCCCCACCCCCTTCCCCCAATATCTCAGCACCGAGTGCCCTGTGTGTGCCTTTCTGGGCTTGGTCCCGTTTTGTGTAGTTAAGTAGCTGCTGCTTTGATTTCCAGGTTTTTCCCTTTTATAAATAAGACAGTGGTACAGCAACAAGCATTTGTTTTCAGGGTGAGACTATTAAATTCACATTGATTATACTTTCGGGTCTCTGAGTACCTTGGGATGGGAAAGGAAGGAAATGTTTTTAGTGTTTTTTTTTAAACCCATGAAGCCTTTGAAATGATTATTACCCTGAAGCTGTGTCCTCTAATCAGCTCTGTACTATTCCTCTTGCTGCTCTGCTTATCTAAATCCTACCTTCTTTCAAAGACTTCAGCCCACTGTGATTTCCTCCTCCTCCCCTTGTAAACTCCCTTAGCATTCGTCTGTGCTTTTAGCCCTTAGTAAATATACTACCTTGTATTGTTAATTACTGCTTTTATCTGCTTGTCCTATCCTGTCTCC
This sequence comes from Petaurus breviceps papuanus, assembly GCF_028583685.1. Taxonomy (NCBI): domain Eukaryota; kingdom Metazoa; phylum Chordata; class Mammalia; order Diprotodontia; family Petauridae; genus Petaurus; species Petaurus breviceps. The sequence goes on from NW_027185810.1 coordinate 3,230,963, forward strand.
CCAACTGGCTTGTAATTTCTTGAAGACCCAACCCAGGCCCTGCACTTCTTTGTCAAACCTCAGCTGGCCTGCACACAGTAGGTGTTCAGTTAAAATTGTAGATTGGTCCTCTCGGAATCCCCGTAACTGTTTTTTCTAAGTTTGCCTCTGTCTCCCTGTAAAGACTGCTTCTCTACACAGTGTAGTGCAGTTCATGAATTTCTCTTCTCCAATTCTGAGTTTGTAAAAACCCATCTCCTCTCTGTTATTATGGTAATTACTAGAGATTATTTTGTTTAGGCCCCTAGGGAATGCCTGCTGAGTTTCTCTGTCTGTGTATATGTGTGTTAAAATCTGAAAGTGTTTCCTTTTGAGGAGGTCAGTGGGGGTCATTTTGGGCAAGGATACTTGCTTTTGTAAAATGGTCTTAGAAGTTTTTGAAAGGCTTCCTGACTTTTCTAAGATAAAAAAATTGTGTGGATTAATACCCCCTTCCTCCAAGCATTTTCAGTATCAGATTGAAGAATAAAATGAATTTCCAACATGTTCTTGTATTTTCTCAATGACTGGGGGAAGGAATCTATTTGTAGGAGAGTGAGGGAGTGGGGGGTGGGGAATGGGGATTAATTTTAACTTTTAAAATCTAAGAGGAATTACTGTGATGTGTTCTAAGCAATAATTAGCAAAGGTTAACAAGCTTTACTTTAGCTCTTAACTTTTTAAGGGGAAAAAGATAGTTTATACGCCTCAAAGTAAAATACATGGGAAGGTGCTATGCCAACCTTGTGTCATGTAGTGAATGAAAGTTATTATTGGAGTTTTTGATGGGTAGTGTGATTGGGACCCTCATTGAAGGAGGGAGCTGGAAGAAGAAAAAACACACATTTCAGGAAAAACTTAACTGAAGTAAGAGGGACAATATTTAAATGGAAAGTTATTTTTAAAATATTTTCAAAGAAAGCCAACAATTTCTTTTATAGCACCTCTACCTTATCTTACGGTAGTTTCTGATTTTTGGATAGGGAGGATAAGAGAAAAGGGAGAAGAATTTCAGTACTATGCATTTCTTCAAAAATTGGTAATGCAATGAATGCAAATGAATTTCTACTTCCACCTTAAAGGATTATTAATTAGATTGAGGTAGAATTGCTGAAAATATTTGTCAGATCTGTAATTCTACTCAGAAAAATACAGTTCCTTTCAAAAAAATTTAAAATCCATTTATTTGTTCTTCAACTATCTATCTTAAATTATAAGTGAAAACAGACCCTGTCCCCTAAAAAGCATTGGGAAGATTAGCTGACCACATGTATAAAAGCTGCATAAATTGGTCTTGCACAAGATATATGGTGTCCAGGTAGCTCTTCAAATGTCTCTTTGCTGTCTTTAATTAGATAAAACAGCGAATTTGAACCATGCAGAGGAAGGCAAGATGTTGTGTAGTACTGGGTTGTTCTTGTTAGGCCAACTCCTAGTAGAGGGAGTGCTGAGCCTGGAGCCAGGAAGACCTGAATTCAAATTCAACTTCATACACTTAATACCTGGGTGATCTTGGACAAGTCACAACCTCTGTTTGCCTCAGTTTCCTGAGTTGTAAAATAGGAATAATACCAGCACCTTACCCCCAGGGTTGACATGAGGCTCAAATGAGATCATATTTATAAAGCACCTAGGCCATAGAGTTATTATACAAACGTTAGCTACTATATCTATCTAAACAAGAGAGAGCCAGCCTGCTTAGGAGTTAAGACCTCTTCCAGCTTTGAATATATGATATTGGACATGAATTTTACTTCCTCTGTGCCTCAGTTCTTTCATCGCTATAAAAATAGGGTGTTTGGATAGGGATAATATTTATTTCCTAGAAATAGAAATAATACATGATTTTTTTAAGATCCCTTTTAGTCTTAATATTTTAGGAGTACATCTGTGAGATACTTAAGCAATGATTTTGGTTCCTTATTCAGTGGGGGGGGGGGTGAAATCACATGACTGAGATGCAAGCTACAGGAATGAGCAAATGAGATGCCTTCTAGCAGATGATTCTTTGACACTCTTCTCTCTCTGCCTCAGACAACCTTACTCAGTGCCTAGCTTCTTGTTCTGTTCAAATAGGTCAACGCATAGCTTTAATCCAGAGGTCCAAAGAGAAAGAAATTGTGAGTTTAGGCTAAAATAGTTCCTTACATATTCTTTGCTCCACCATGCAGTTTTAATTTTTTATTTTCATTTAAATTTATTATTATTATTATTTTACTCCCCTTGTAATCCATTTTGTGACGGCTTGGTCCAGTGTCTGCTGTACATGAGTCACCAGTTTTGCCCTCTGTCACCTCTTGGGACTATTTTGGCTTTGCAGTAAAGGAACTGAGAGAGCCCAGGCGCTACAGAGTTCTCTGTTCTTAGGGGCGTGCTTCCTGCCTGCCTGCCTCCTAACTCCTGGCCACATCACCCTGCCGATGGTTATGGCTGAGCAAGTGAGAAAGTGGATCTGCCAGTCATTTTCTTACTTATTTGCCAGGCCTAAATATACAAAAAGAATATGTGGGTTATTTATGATTTCACATGGCTGATGGGTTTTTCTTACACTGATACTTACTAGGGGATACATTTAAATACCTCTGTACAAAGGGGAGGGCTTGACTTGGGGTTCTGCTTCCCTTTCTGCCTAATTTATCAATTGTCCACTGCTTGTGAATTATGATTGAGACATTAATCACAGAGGCCAGAAGGCTCCTGAATCTGGGAAGCTTGTTTCCTTCTTTCTTCTTCTGTGCCTCCCCTTTCCTTTTTCTTTTAATACATTGTATTTCTCCTAAAAATTTCCCTAGGGAAAGTTATCACACCCAGGTGAATCTGCCTACTGCCCTTGACTGCTCTCCTGTCTTACTGATGGGAAAGACTTTAGATGAATTAAGTCGCTTGGGCCCAGACAGGGTTTTTTAGGTTCCCTAACAGCTTAGTCTTGCTTCTCAGGTGGTGTTACCCCTTTCCTACCCCCTACCCACTCAGTTACTAGGGAGGGCAAATCATCAAATTGCTTTTGATTTTTTTTTCCCAACTTTTGCATTGTCATGCTAGACAGTTTGTGGTATATATTGTTGCTTTCCCTCTAAAGGCTTTTTAGCAACCTCCCAAATGAACTTTTGAGCCAACTAAAAAAAAAGTTTATTAGGAACTGTTTGGCCAGGCCTAGATTGCTTAAAAGGTAGGTTCCTTTGTCCTTCCCAAAACTCTGTTTTTGTTTGTTTGTTTTTGTTTTTTGGTGATTTTTTTTTTTAAATTTGTCTGTATGATTGAGAATCTAGGCTTATGGTGTGTTTTTGGACAGCAAGTAAATGAGCATCTGGAGTTGTTGGTTTTATTTTTTAGTGTGTGTGTATTTGTGGGATAGGTGGGAATATTAAGGGTTCTGCTCCCCCTCCACTTATTCAACCTCCCCCTTTTTTTTAAAGCTTTATGGTTGTGTCAACCAATACCCCCTCCCCCCCACGCTACCCTGGCTTTTATAGCAGTGATTTCTGTATACCTTGTACCCCTCATCTGCTTGATAGAATCATCTCTTAATAATAAAATAATAAAGAAAAAGCCCTTTTAAGTAAAACCTATCAATACAAACTGCAAGTGTGAAGCAGTTCCCATGTAACACCCCCCCCCCTTACTGAGAGGTAAAAAGTAAAAGTATATTGTGTTATGCCATCTGTACATTTTTCTCTTTTTTGTGTACCCATTTTCCTTTTTAAAAAAATTAGTGGATTACTATAGTCTTTGACTGTTGTGTCTTACGTACCTAACCTATACCGGCTCTTTTTGTGGTGGCAAAGAATTGGAAATTGAGGGGATGTCCATTAAATGGGGAATGGCTGAACAAACTGTGGTATATGTATGTAATGGAATACTATTGTGCAGTAAAAATGATGACAGGCAGACTTCAGAAAAACCTGTAAAGATTTATATGAACTGATGCAGAGTGAAATGAGCAGAACCAGAACATTGTACACACACAGTAACAGCTATGTTGCGCTTGGCACATCCAGAGAAAGAGCTTTGGAGGCTGAACGCAGATGGAAGCAGACTATTTGCCCTGCTTTTCTTTTGTTGTTTTGTTTTGTTTCCTCTTTCTTGTGGTTCCTCCCATTGGTTCTAGTTCTTCTTTACATCATGACTAATGTGAAAATATGAATGTATAAGTAGTGCCTATATCAGATTGCATACCATCTTAGGGAGGTGCGGAGGAGAAGGAGGAGGAGAAAATTAAAAACTCAAAATATTATGAAAGTCAATGTTGAAAACTAAAAATCAGTTAACTATACATTGTGAATAAAATGTATTAAATCTCAAAATAAAAAAAAGTGTTTGCTTTATTAAAGATCAGATCAGCATTTAGCAGAATACAGGATTAGAAGTTAGTAAGAAATAAGGTCTCTCCTGAGGAAAACTCTAAAAATCTCACCTTTACTGTTATTTATTGTCATAAACTTTATTTTTTTAATTATAGACTTGACCATTATCAACATCCTTGTACAAAAAATAGAAAAAAGGGATTTCCATGAATCTGTTGCATCCTACTCTTTGCCCGCTTTTTTTTGCCCACTTTTAAAGTAGTCAGTATTCTCACTATGCTTGCCTTAAGATAGTCTTTATAGAATCTATAACTGGCCTTCCCTAGTAGGTATGGACTTTTAGAGAGAGTTAGAATAGTTTGACACACTGTAAGGGCAAGGCCCTATTTACCTTGGTCTGGTCTTCTAGAGCCCAGAGAAACCATTACGAAAGCATATTCTTCTGCAGATTTGGAAAGTTACTGTGTTCATTGCACATATATTTATTGACCATGTTTTGTGTGCATATACTAGATGTGCGAGTTCCTCCCCTTCCATGGAGTTTATACTGTATCTGTGTGGTAGAACAGGTAAGATGGACACATGTAAATATAATCCAGTATGTAATATGTGCTAGATAAATAATACAGTCATTCAATAATAAAATAAAGTAAGTGCTTATAATATAGCATACCTGTAAGTTCCATGAGATATGCAAAATGTTGTGAGAAAGTCCAGAGAAAGTAGAGATCATTTGTGGCAAAGGAGACGAGGTGAGGCTTCATCCAGGGTCGCAACTGAATTGTACCCTCAAAGAAAATAAACAGCAGAACTTTGGCTAGCATGTAGGGAATGGGGCAGACATCCCTTTGGCTGAGGTGTAGTGATTGTGAGACTTCACAATTTCAGCTGCAGAGTTCACTGCTTTGATTTTTACTGTCACTGGGCAGGCCTAGGAGAGTGCCATGGAAGGACCTGTAAATGGCTATGTTTGGGGTCAGTGCTGAGCAGAAGGAAATTAGTCCATCCAGGTGTCAGTTGACCTTATCCCATGCTTCCTTTATGTTATCAAGGAGACAATAGTAGAGGTAATAATGAATGTGTGGACTAATGGTGAAGAATATGCTACAGACATGTGCTTTGGTTCTCTGTGAAAGGGAGTCTCATCCATATGTTCCTGGAGGGGGAAATACATTACCAGGAATTAGCCACTCTTGTAACTGTGTGGCTGGGAACCAGCAGAACGGAGGCCATGGTTCACTGGCTACCAGTCTTGCGCTTTTGTCTGGTCTTAATCCCAGTGATTTTAATTGTGGCAGATGCCCTAGAATAAGATTTGAAGGCCTAAGTAAACCAGTATCTTAAAGGCTTTCTCCGACTGAAAGAGCTGGTACTTTGTTCTTAGGGACACAGTCTACTTAGGTTAATATCTAATCTATCTGGGGAGACTGGCATGTGAATCTCCCCATCTTTATGCTGGTGACTAGAGAAGTGGATGTGGGCTCAGTATATTTGTTTGATGCCTTCAGTTGCTTTCTCCTCGTGCCAGGTTCCATTCAGGCCTGGCTTCCCTTGTGGATCTGTTTCTAATCTCTTGAAACAGTTAATGTTCTTTCCTAAGAAATCAAGAGGCACACTCTGGAAGGGCTCAGCTCCTTCAAAGACATGGCCAGCCTTTAATGAGCACATTAATTTAGAATATTAATTTGCCTAAAAAAAAAAAAAGAATTAAAGGCACATTTATATTGAGATTCTCTCCCTTCCCCACCCCTTTTACGTTTTTAAAGAGCCAAATCAATTAGAATTCACTTGGTCAGTACTTCATTCATGCCCTCTGTTTTCTTCTGACTGCTGGTAATAATGAGGGGTAGTGAGCTATGCTAGAGTACATGTGCGTTCTCATTTTCTTCATTGGGGGTTTTTGATTACCCTTTTTCTAATGAAATCTCTTCAATTTTGCGATTCAGTCTCAGAAGACTGAGGGTTCAGGACCTAGTGAGCAAATTACGTTCAGCTTCCTCCCCCCCCTCCCAACCTTTCCCTATTGGCATTCTAATTTGTGTTCAATTCTGGAGGAAAAATCCTGACACAGTTATTGGGTCTTTTTTGATTATGCTAAAGAAACTAAACTGTCAGATCAACAGCTGTAGGAGGTTTTACCTCTGTGTTTCGTGGCTCTCCCTGCTCTGTTTCCTGACTGTACCATTTAACCATAAACGTGTAGGGCTCTGGATGTCACGGCCCATGCTGCTGCCTTGACTACTGTCTCAGATGTCTGACATGCTCAGACTCCAAAGAGCTGACTTGGCAGCTGCCCAGCAGACTTTTATAAAGGCTCAGTTGGTGGCCCGAGATTCAGGCTGTCAGAGTTGTGTTATGCAATAAATCGTTTTCAGCAGAAGTTATTAATCCAATTTCGACTGTAGCTTTTTTTTTTAAATAGACTGTAATCAAAGATAAGTACACATTATTTGATGGGAGTTTGGGAGAAGTTTCTGTCAGTTTACTTGAACCTGGGAAACACGTCAGGCTAAAGAAGCCTTACTGTGTGAAAAGCTTTTAATTTAAAGGAAAGGTAAAGGAGACACCAGTCATGCATGTGCAGGTCAGTTTGATGCCTGTCCTGTGTTCTCAGCCATTTGTTTTGTTTCTTTGGGAATATATTTTTTCTCTCACCCTTCCCCTTTTTGGGACTTGAATATTGGTAATGAAAGCATTTTCTAGACTATTTTGTAGATGAGTATGGAGCTAATCTGAGGGAATTCTAAGTCTTGCTTGTTCTTTGATAATGGAATTTGAGCTTTAGCAAATTTGTGTTGTTATAGAATTTTTTTTGATTATGAACATCAACTTATGAATATTTCATAGAAGAGGCTTCTATGAGATTGAACTGTTAAAAAGTTTAATATATGTATATTGTATTTTTAATATATGACATGATTTAAAACAACAGCAAAAACCCTGCTCTGCTTGTCTGTGTACCCTTCAAAACTTCCCTCTCTATATTTTATGTGTATTTTAAAAATGTTTCCTTGGAACTTCTTCTTAGCTTCACATGACTCCTCCCCCCACCCTTTGCCCTCCAACAAAATTTGATTGATACATTGGCTCTCAGTACATACATGTCTCTTTCTACACCTCTAGTCTATTTTCTTTCTACCCAGATATGGGGAGTATGGTTCACCTTTGTGACTTAGGATTGGCCAAAGTTCTGTAGTCATTCAGACTTATTTTCTTTACACTATTCTGGTCATTGTGTAAATAGTTCTGGAGCTGCTCACTTTACTCTGCATAGCCTTCAAACATTTCTATGACTCTGTCTGGTTCATCACTTCCAATAGTTCATCACATTCCTATATCATGTTTTGTTGAGCCAACCCTTCTATAGCTTTTGGGGATCTGAAGGGCTGTATATGTTGTTTTTTGTTTTTGTTTTTGTTTTTTGTTCTAGCACAGATCAGAAGCCAGGAATGGTAGTCATCTCCTCTTCCTCCCCAACCGCGCACGCACGCGCACAGACACACACACACACACACACACACGTCTGGACACCTTCCTTGGAGATGGGAGAAAGTATCTTTTGGTTATCAACAATTTTAATTAAATAAATTTAGGTGAAGAATAGTGAGCAGATCCAGCCACATTGGATTGCATCTGCCCATGCCAGTGGTCTGCTGGTCATATTTAGCGTCGGTAAAGGCTGGAAGGAGGGTGTGAAGAGAAAGTGAAATTGTATTTTTTGGTTGTCTTTAATAGAAAAATACCAGATCAGAAACAAGTAAGTGACTTTGAAGCTATCTTTCTCTTCTTGAGTCTCTAGTGTATCCATCCAGTCAAACTGAAGAAACGAAGACATTTCTTACTTCAGTTGACACAGTCTAGTCCTTTTGGTGTGTGTAGCAGGACAGTGAATTTGCATGAAGTTCCTAAATTCCATTTCAAGCTTCCTCTTATTAGTCTTTAATCTCTTGTCCCACTTAAACACTCTCTCTCTCTCTCTCTCTCTCTCTCTCTCTCTCTCTCTCTCTCTCTCACACACACACACACACACACACACACACACATAATTTGCTTTCCATGTATTTAGATGCTAACAGAGGGTGATCTTATTTGGATTTAAACATCTGACCCACTCCCACCACCTAATAAAAATAAGAAAGAAAAGAAAAAAATTATTTTAATTAATTCCTTGTTAGATTTTGTGTTGCTAGTTGAGGCTGACCTTTTGAGCTCTGGTTTTAGGAGTACAAGAAAATCAATTAAGCTGACAATGGTACTAGAGGTGCCATTTAGGGCAAATGCTACCAGTAGTGAGCTTTGAAGGGTCAGTCTAATTTTGATAAATGAGGAAATTTAAACTTTCTTTCTTCCTCTAACTGAATCTGTGTTCTTGCTCCCCCTTCCTCTCCTCCCCCCAAACTTAGGATCTCAGTTTTCCTTTAAATGTTTATCTTGGCAGAATGAAATGGGGAAGCTTTGGTCGTTTTGTCTACCACCCCTCCTCATTTCTTTAAGCACTTGTTATTTGGAAACTTAACATCGATACATAGCAGGGGTATCAAGTTCTATTAAATGCTACATTCTCTCAGAGACCACTTTTATGGTTTTCCATGGAACTTAATGCTGCATGTGACTATATTACCTTTCTCCCTCTGTTGATTTATGACCCTGGGTATAAACTAAACCAGATCAGATACTTAAAATTGTGTGGAAGATTTTTTACTTTAACTCAAAATACAGGTGTGCACAACCTCCAAGGATTTAATCTCAATGTGGTTTTCATATTAACTTCCTTTTCACTTGAAGGTTGTAGAAAAAGGCAATTTGGGTACCTTTATGGGCTGTATTGGCTTCTCTTTGGGCATGGATGCTTAAGGATAAGAAAGCTTCATCCAGACCCTGTTGTAGGATTTGTTTGTCCATAGTGGCTCAAAGCATTTGAATTTGGACTCTATTTTGCATGCAAAATTTGTCTTGGCAAGTCCTAGTCTATTTTTGTAAATTAGTTCATCAGATCCTAGAGTTGGGAGGGACCATAGAGGTCATCATTATTCTAGTCCAACCTCCATGCAAAATGAAAGAATATTCTGCAAAACCAATTTTCTGTGTGTGAGAATGCTTGAATGATGTGGGTGATGTGTTGCTTTTTATAACATATGTATGTATTCTAATTGTGTATATCAGAGGTCTTACAAGGCCCCACTAAGCTTTGTTTATTTGGAGGGAGCTTGTGGACATTAGGTATGGTCATTCTTTCAGATATTAAGAAATAGACAATGGGGTACCAGGTTAGGCCTTTTTCCTGATAGGCTGAGGATGCCTGTACTAGATAAGTTGTAGGAATACTTATTCTTAGATAATCATTCTTTCTCCTGATGTGTGCATCTCACCCTTGATACCTACCTGCCACTGTGATTTAGTGAATATCATCATTGAGTTTCAAGATAGGTAGACCTGAATGAACCTTTACTGTGTGACATTCACCTAGTCAGGTATGAACTTTGGTTTCTCCGTCTGTAAAATGGGTCTAGCAATAGCCGTAGTACTTGCTTGACAGGGTTGTTTTGAGGTTCAAATGACATAGAATAAGTGAAGACCTTTGCAAACCTTTTAAAGCATTCCATAAAGGACAGCCATTATCAATTTTGTTGAATGTCTGTGCTGTGTGTTGGGACTGTCCAACTGTTCTGAATGCATCCCTAATGCTGGAGGTCACTGTCTTGTCAGTGAATTTGGCATCCCTTGTACTGGAGGGCAGCCTGCTGTAAAGACTTTCACCTCTATCATGATTGAGTGCAGTTTATAGCTCGCCTCATCAATAGTCCATGTTTTTTAAAAGCCTCCAAATAGGTATTCAGACAATAAATTGTAAGAACTCCTGATGCAGTTATGGTATATCAAATCAATAATTCAGTTTTTAAAGCCTAGAGTATGTAGAAATATATTTTGAATTCTCAGTACATTTATTCACACCAACTATTATAGATTGCCATGGTGCTTCGTTTCAGGCTTTATTTAAAGAACATTGATTTGATTTGACATCAGCATTTAAGTTCAGTATTAGGGACAAAGTATAAAGAGAGAATATTAGACTCATTTCTCCTTTGAGTTTGTGCTAGCGCCCTCTCCTTACCCCCCAATAAATAAAACCAAGTCCAATGGCAGTTGTGTCCTTTCTAGGCAGATGGCTAGGACTGCAATCAGGAAAGATCTGAGTTCAAGTTCAGGCACAAATACCAGCAAGTGTGACCCTGAGCAAGTCACTTAATCTCTATCTGCTTCCCATTTGCTTGTCTATAGCATCAGGATGATAATACCCCCTTTATTACAGGGTTGTGAGGATCAAATAAAATAATAGCTGTAAAGTGCTTGGTACGGGGACTGGCACATAATTGTTGCTTAGGAAACATTTATTCTCTTTCTTTCCCCTTCTCTTCACCGTTCTGTATTTTCTTTTTTTGCAGGGGGAGAGGGCAGGGCAATTGGGGTTAAGTGACTTGCCCAAGGTCACATGACTAGTAAGTGTTAAGTGTCTGAGGCCGGATTTGAACTCAGGTCCTCCTGACTCTAGGGCTGGTGCTCTATTCACTGTGCTACCTAGCCCTGCCCCCCGTTCTGTATTTTCTTGAAAGGGGAAAATATCAAATAAATCCTCCTCTGGTTACTCAGGTATGATTAAAACTCAATTCTGTCTCATGTTATCAGTGCTCATCATCGTAATGATTATTGTCTTTTTTTCCTCCAGGCAAAATATTGCCAGCTCCTTCAAATATATCTTGTTTGGGTATGGTCCCAAGTACCGTCCCTGTATATAGTGTGTCTGGTGGTAAGAGCTGGATTTCAAGGTAGACAACCTGAGTTTGAATTCTGTCTCTCACCTTCAGCAAGTCAGCTTTCTCCTGGACCCAGTTTTTCTCATTGGTGAAACAAGGGGCTTAAGTTTAGATCATAGGATCATAGATTATGGGATTTCACATGATTGCTGAGGTCCTTTTCAGTTCTGTAATCCTATGACTCAAGTTATCCAGTAAAGATAGTAAGGCACTTTGTTCATCTCAAGTTATCCAAAGAAATTTAAATATGTCTTATTAATTTCCAAAGAACCACTTTACTACCAGCTTATCAACCTTTTAAAAGCCATTATACCACTAAAAATGAATAGAACTTCACCCTTTCCTCTTGTTATGTGAGAGATCTCAGTATTTATTTGAGTTTGAGGAATAGAATTGGAAACATTTCATTATTTATATGTTAACATTGCATTATAAAGTGGGAAGTTAGGTCTTCCCACCATGGTACTTCTTCTATTTCATTCCCAGTGATTTATCACCAAAGTTTGCCAATCAGATGTTTTTTAAATGCTGGTGCTTTGGTGGTGCAGTGGATAAGGTTCTGGACTTGGGGATCAGGAAAATATGTGTTTAAATTCAGCCTCAGACACTTATTAGTTGTATGGCTGTGGGCAAACACTTAACTAGTCTGCCTCAGTTTCTTAATCTAAAATGGGGATAATAATAGCAGCTTCCTCTCAGCATTGATATGAGGATAAAATTAGAAAAAATATTTATCAAGTGCTACATAAACTCAAGCTTTTATTTATTGCTTGTGGAAATAAAAATCTACTCCAGTTGTGTAAGCAAGACCATCTGCTATGGGATTGTTAGAGAACAATTAAATGTGAAACTTTGTTCAAGAGAAGGGAGAGATTGCTTTGTGATCTGGATAAGGTAGAACTTTAATATTTCTGGTAAAATGATCTCCTGCTTTCAAGTCTTGTGACCAGGAGACAAAGGGACCCAAGAGGCTGTTTTCTGAGATGGGTTTCAAATGCCATGTGCAGAATAAAAATTTTACTTAAATGAACGTGTCTTAAGTTTCCCTTCAAACATATGCAGGTTGTAAAAATGAAATAGGAGGGATAGAATGTTTCAGGTCTTAGTTTATTTAAAATTTTAGCTTATGTAACCTGAGATCTTTTGTCCAATCAAGTTGGTCAGCATCCCTTACTGATAACGGATTTACATTTTGTGTGGGTATGTGTACGTACACTTGAAATACTGGTGGAGACTCTGAAAGTTTTTAGGAAATCATGAGTTAAGTGTTTGCTTGTGGGGGGGGGGAGTCTAGGCCAGCAAGTAAAGCCAGGTGGGAGTTTATAGACTGAGATAATAACAAGTCATTTGCAAAGTACTTCAAGTTTTATAAAAGGCCTTCACCATGGCCTACTGAGGTAGGTCTGGTAATTTTTTAAATTCCATTTTGCAGATTAAGAAATGAGGTCTAGAGCATGAGAGTGATTTGTTGGTGGTTACACAGCTAGTAAGTGAAAGTTGCGGGAGAGATTCTCTGACTGCATCTTTCCTTCCTGCCAAACTGGCTTATTATAGTGACCTGCAGGTGCTCCAGTCATTCTTCAAGTCCTTGGCCCTGCCAAGCCCTCCATCCAACATCAGAAAGTATTCTCACCAGTGGGAATGACATTTAAGAAGAGCCATAACCATCTGCTTTATCACTTCATTCTAGGATCTTTTCTATGGTCTGCTTGTTGCTGAAACCATCCTTGTGTTTTCTCTCCCATTAGGCTTATTAAATGTTTGTTTCATTCGTTCATTCGTTCATTCATTCATTCATTCATTCATTCATTCATTCATTCATTCATTCATTCTCCAGACTTCTATCTTCATACCTTTACATGGGGTTATTCCTCATGCCTAGACTACTCTTTCCTTACCTTTACCTTTATCATCCTTAGCCTCAGGTACCATTCCCTATGCCTTTTGCACTAGGCTTTCCTCCCCTTCCTCTTCCTTCATACAGGTATCTCCCACAGAATTAAACTTATTGTTTACCTTTTTCCTCTGTGTCCTCAGCGCCTGCCAGCGGACCATATGTACATATAGGCACTTGCACACACAAATTTACATATGATGCTTAATATGATGGTTATAATTTGAGAAGTGATAGTATATATTTTTTTCCCTGAGGGAAAAATTATGCCTTTTTGTTTAGTTATCAACAGTAACATTCTGATGAAAACAGCTTGGATAAAGTTGCATTGTGGTGGTAACTTTATGTTTTTAAGTATTTCTTGTTTAACATCCAGACATGGGAAGAGTTCTCTTGTTCTCTTATATTGTTTCCCCACCTCAGTGAGGTGTGAGTGGGTGGAAGTTTGTGTAGGGTTATTAAATGGAAGTATGTTTCATCTTTGGTTTATGTGTCTAGGAAACCACTCCTAGGGCCCAAATATTTATGGAGAGGTGATTCATCATGACTCTGCAGCCCCAAAAGCTGGTTTTATTTGTAATATTGTGAATTATTGCCACCTTTGTGAGGTGTACTGGAGAATCATAGCACCAGAGTCAGTTTATTGCCAGACTGAATTCTGGGTTTTGATGGTTTGGTATTTCGTGTGTGTGTGTGTGTGTGTGTGTGAGAGAGAGAGAGAGAGAGAGACAGACAGACAGACAGAGATGGGGGAGGTTGAGTAAATGAGTAGAACTCATTCAGGTGGAGGGAAGGATAATCAAGTCTCAGCCAAGATTGGACACTGCTAAAGAGCAGTCTAGTGGCTCGCCTTCAATCTCAGCACCAGAATTTTCCATCCCAGAATCTTGGCCATTGGTTTGCCCACTGGTTTGGGTAAGCCATTTTACAGATAGAAGAATAGAGAAGAGCAAACGTTTTGTCAATAAATACATCTCATGAATCCTTTCCTTCTTGGATTTTTTTTCTCCTTCATTTGATCTGGTTTAACTTGCCTAAACACATGATAGCAGCTGGCTTTTTTTCCCCGCTAGAATCATTAGTTGGTGAACGGGATGTTTCTTTTCTAGTAACTGACGTCAGGATGAAGGTGCCAGCCAAAACAGAATTGAGTAGATTGTTAGCACAGCTCCATTTTAAAAAGATGTTTTGGGCTTTTAAAATTTTTAATCGTTATGAATGCATGCAGGAGTTCCACCCTTTGGTGTAGTGGATGGAGCACTGCATTCTGAGTCAGGAAAATCTGAGTTGAAATTTAGATCCTGACACTCAGTAGCTTGGTGACCCTGATGAGTGAAGCACTTAATTTTTTTTTTTTGGTCTCAGTCTTCTCATCTGTAAAGTGGGATTGGGATAGTATGCTAGGTGGTGAAGTAGAATGAAGTCAGAAAGATCTGAATTAAATTCCTCTGGCCTCAGACATATACTAGCAGTGTGACCCTCGGCAAGTAACTTAACCCTTTTGCTTCAGTTTTCCTTATCTTTAAAATAAACTGAAGAAGGGGGTGGCAATTCAGGTCACTTAACCCCAAATTGCCCTGCCCTCCCCCCCTCCAAAAAGCAAATAAAATAAATAAATATATGTCTATATAAATAATATAGATATTTATAACTAAGCAAAATAATTCCTGAATTAGGAATGTCCAAAAAAAATATGCTTCCATCTGTCCTCTGAATTTTTGACCTCTCTCTCTGGAGGTAGGATTGCATGTTTCGTTTGGAATCTTCTGGAATCATGATTGTTCATTGTGTTGCTCTGAGTTCCTTCTTTTTCCAAAATGCTTTATCTTTACAGTATTATTGTTATTACATAAATTGTTTTCCTGGTTCTGTTCACTTTGTTCTTGTCCCTCTTCCCAGTGACTATTGATCTCTGTGGCACTTTTTCTTTGGACTAGTATCGTATTGCTAGGCAAAACAATTCTAAAATTTTGAAGTTGAAACAGAAGAAAATAAAATATAGTGTGTTGCTCATAGATCTTCTGTCAAAAGTAACTTGTAACTGGAGGGTTTTTTTTGGGGGGGTGGAGTTTAAAATGTTGGTAGAGTTTTTGATGTTTGCCTTTATGTCAAATTTTAAGTAACTTGTGAGTATGTTTTCCTGGTGTTCAATGAAAGTGATTATCTAAATATCTAAACTGTTCATCTTCTCTTAGTTTGTAAATTAACTTCTTCAGGTTTCTACTTAGTTTTAAAATAGAAAGTTGACAGATAACCCTTTCTAAAATGTGGTAATCTGTACATTCTGTAGCTATCTCCACATGCACATGTGTGTGCTTACACATACATGCACACATGAATGGGGTTTCCATTTTGTTTTATTTGTTCCCGTTCCTTTCCTGCTGTAGCCTGGTTTTCCTAATCACTAATCCATCTCCTTCACCTTCATTGAGGATCGTAGATTTAGGTGGAAAGATTACATAGGTCATCCAATCTTATCTCCTTCATTTTTCAAATGAGGAAACTAAAGAGCCAGAAAAACTAAGTGGCACCCCCTCCCCCCCCCTTTCCTCCCCCCCCCATTTCCCTGTGGTCTCACAGTAGTCTCTGTCAGAGTCACATGTCCAGTGTTTTCTATAGTTATACCACTGAGTTGAGCTTAGAATTGAAATCTAGCCTGTTCAGATTGTATTATAACCTCCTTTGGGGTAAAAAAAATCATGTTATCTACAAGGTTATAGTGAAAAGGGCAGCTTTTGGTACAGCCAAAGTGGTACAGTCGATAGAGTGTGGTCTTGGAGTCATAAAGATTCATCGTCTTGAGTTTAAATCTGTCCATTTGCTAGCTGTGTGATCCTAGGCAAGTCATTTAACCCTTTTTGCCTAGTTTCCCAATCTGTAAAATGAACGGGAAAAGGAAATGGCAAATCACTGTAGTATCTTTGTCATTAAAATCCCAAATGGCATCATGGAGAGTTGAACACGACTAAAATGACTGAGCAACAGTAGTGAAAATAACCTTGGGTCTGGAATCAAAGAATCCTGGGTCTGGAGTCAGCAGACTGGGCTTCAGATCCCATCTTCTCCCTTACCTGTGTGACTTCTATTTTTAGTTTTGTTCCTCTCGTGTTTGATTTTCATAATTTCTGTTTTGTGAATTGAGTTGGGATCTTAAAATGTGTTTTTCTAATGTTTAGTTATATGTTGGGAAACTCCTTTATTATTAAATTTTCAAAGGAGCAATTTGGATTAGATGACCTGTGAATTCCCTCTGTATTTTAAACTTAGGATTTTAGCAAATTTTTCTCTCTACCATTCTGCAATGCTTCTTTTTTTTCCCTCAAACTTTCATCTCTTTCTTGAGTTCCCCTTCTATTTCTTTTCCTAACTTTCTTAGTTCCATCAAGGGTACTACTACCCATCATCTCCATACTATCTCTCATGTCACCCCCACTTTTCTCCAGTCACATAAACCCCGACAATCCCTTAAGACTTCATCACCCCTCACATGGACCACGATGATAATACTAACAGGAGTAAGACTAATGACTTGTATTTATATGCCACTTTTAAGTTTGCAAAGAACTTTACAGATATCTCATTTTATCTCGGAGAACTAGGTGCCTTCATTATCCCTGGTTTGCGTATGAAAAATCTGAGGTAGGCAGTCATTAAAGGACTGGTCCAGAACCATGTTTCTGAGGGTAGATTTGAACTCAGGTCTCTCTGGCTTCTTGTCCAGCACTCTTTCTACTGTACCATCTAGCTGACTGTATGGATTGTAACCATATTTTCCTAATGTGTCCTCCAGCCTTTCAGTCTTCAGTCTCTTTTCCTCTCAGCTACCAAATTGATGATCCTGAAACAAAGGTTTGACTGTGTCACAATCTATGACGGGGAAAAGAAAGTCAAATTATTTCCTCTCCTGTGTTCTACAGTTTGAGCTGTCTTTTATGTCTGGAATTCTTTCTTTCATATTATTAGAGGAAAGCTTGAAAGAAGCAAGTTATAAACATGGTAGACAGAACACCATGTTAAGATCGTTAAGTTTGGAATCAGAGGGGGGGACTCAGAGACCATCGAATCCATACCTTGCAGAATCCTTAGCTTCCTTCCCTAAATACAGTTTAGGTACTGCCTCCCTTGGAGGCCTCACCTGGTCCCCGCATTGTTGTTCTCTCCCCCCACCCCAAAGTTTCTATTTGTATATGCATATCTCTGTACATCTAGTCTTGCCATAACTATACTGGGTGCCCCAGGAGAATGGAAACTCTTAAGAGAATGATGGTTGATTTTTTTTGGGGGGGGGACAGGTTATTTTATTTTCTCTCTTTGTATTCCTAGAACTTGTACAGTGTCTGTCATGTAGTAGGTACTCAAAAATGCTTGTGAAGAAATTTTTTTTTAACTTTACCTCGTTTAGAAAAAAAAGATGCTTTAGAACTTGTTGGTACTTACTTGTTGGTATGCCTCTATTTCTAAGATCTGCTCATAAAATACTTGATATTACTGATTATCAGGTATATAAGGGAAGTTTGCAGCAGTTAATGTTTTGTTTACTTTTAAATGATCCATGAAAAACCCTGATCAGGAGAATGGATGTGGCCCTATGGTTGGCTATGCGTCCTAGATGACTGAAATGCCACAACCTCCATCCCTCCTGTGTTATAATACTTCCTGGACATGGGTATTGGACACAGTTCTTCTTTAAGAAATTTTCTTGGATCTGAATCTGAAGACTTGCCTAGTTCCTTTGAGTAACCCCCCCTTTTTTTTCCCCCCCCTTCCCCTCTCCCCTCTCTTCTTTCTTTATTATCTTCAGGATGACAGTGATGGGATTCCATGGTCAGAAGAAAGGGTGGTACGCAAAGTCCTTTATTTGTCTCTGAAGGAGTTCAAGAATGCACAGAAGAGACAGCATGGTGATGGCATTAATGGGAGCCTGAAAACGGTGAATGGTAAGTTGACTCTTCTCTGACACAGGAAGGATTTCTCCAGTCATGGTAGCGCTGATGAATTAGGAGAAATAGTTAGGGCCTTTGCAGATCCCTAGGAGAAAATCTTTAATTCTCCCTTCCTTTCTCCATGCTGCTGCTTTCCCTGGCACTTGAGTGGGTTGGGTGTTCCACCTACAGATTCTTTTTTCCATTCTGGTGGTTGTTATAGACCAGATGGTCCTCTCTCTATTCCGCGTCTCTTTGACCCTGAGCCCTAGTCATTCTTGAGTCCCCAGCTGAAGGCCACATCTTCTTCAGTTTACAGTGGTGCCGGCCTGATAGAAGTCTTGGGATTTGTCTTTGAAGATCAGCCCACACTGGCAGACAGCCCTTTGTTCCCTTCCTTTCCAAGGACATAGAGTAAAGCATAAGCCCACATCTTGAACAGATATTATCCTCCATTGGTGTGGAAGACACTTTGATATGATTTATCATCCTGAAAAGCTCTAAGAGTTATTTTTTAAAGCACATAGATCTTTCTACTTTATCATTCAGAGCAAGGTACTTTTAAGTAAGTATAGATAGAATCAGATCTATCTACTGTTGCATTACCTAAGTTGGGACAGAATTCCATGAAACCTTGAAAAGAATGGATGTCCTTGAATATGCTTCCCTATTTGAGTTTGTCGTGGTACACACTAATTTTTTCTTTGGTGACACAGACTGTGGTATTGGAGCTGCCTGGCCTAGACTAAGTCACCTGAACCAGGGGAGATCTGAGTTGAAGGTTGTGGATTGTCTCGCTCCATCAGGGACAGTGGTGTCAGTGACTCTCATTGCACCCGAGTTTGTGGAGAGGAGGGAGAAGCTTGAGCTGATGGGTAGATTTATCCTTGTAGAGAATAGAAAGGAGGTCAGGTGCCTCTGCTGTTCTGCTTCCTGCACTCTTGCTAGATGACTTCTTCCCTTTTTGGTAGCACATGCTTGTTCTTTGAGGAAAGCTAGTAGTCATGTATGTGAACCCTGATAACAAGCTGGGGAAAGGATATATGGTGTCTGAGTCCTTCCTAGTCTGTTAGCTGTAAGGGGAGTTGCTGTTATGGGAAAGGTGGCCTGTGATTGCTTTTCTGTGGCAAGGAGATGCTATTTTTGTGGGCAGGGGAGGGGTTGGTGTTGGGTGGTATTGTCAAGGGAGGAAAGTCCCAAAGATGCCTCCTTGACTCTTGTAGTTTTAGTAGGATCTCTGCATATAAGCTAATACATGTGTGCCTCTTCCATCTTCTGGTGTGGAGATGTAGTCTAAAATATTAACCCTTCTTTTGTTATACTTTTGATTGGATTTGGCACCTATAAGACATGTTATGGCATAATGGATAAACAACATCTCGGTTCATATCCTGCCTCAGAAGCTGACTAGCTTTGTGGCCCTGGACATTCCCTTGGAGCCTAAGTTTTCTTATCTTGAAAATGGGAATTAACAGTCACAGGAGCATATATCATGTACCAGGAAGTGTTGAGGAGGATGATGATGATGATGGCAGTTCACAAGTTTGTTCAGGGTCAAATAAGACTAGACTACCTCTCTCTTGTCGTGTTTAGAATTAAATCTGTGTTTTGGGAATGTGTTCCATACAACTAGAAGTGAAGGAGGAAATAGCAGCAGCCAGCTGGATTAGTACCTAGGGTAAGAATTGTTTCAGTCGGGTCACCCAGATAGAGAGAGATTCTTCTTTATTTTTTTCTGCATCCTTGTAATTCATCTAAATTGCTATTAGCTCCTCAGTTATACATATTTTGTGCCTTTTGAGTTGGTCGGTGTCTGGTCTAGCCATGCTGATGCTCAGTCAATGCTGGAAAACTTCACTTGATGGTTGGATGGTCGTTACAACAATGGTCATATATTCTCTCCTTGGGTCTGATTTTTCTCTCAGGGTAGATAGTGGAGGCTGGTGTGGAAGAACCCTATGGCGGGAAACCAGTAGCATATCTTTTTTTTTTAAGACTCAGCTGCAGTGGAAGGTGAACCTCAGGATGGGTTCCAGCCACAAATGCAGACTTCAGTAAATCTCCTTTTGAACTTAAGGAGGGGGAAAGAGATTTTCTTTTAAATTGAGCGATCTATGAGATGTTCAACAAGTCATAGTAGCCAGGTGTTTATGGCGGAACAAACACTGAGTTGGGGCAAAACAACAAAAATGCTAACTTCATCCATTCAAATAGCAACCATAGTGGCTGAATAGGGCTCCCTTTTTTCCTATTACTATTGCCAAGGAGCTCACAATACTGAGAAAAGAATTAGAAGAAAAGCCGGCAAGGATATCTCCATCAAGATGGCTGGGAATTTTAAATGTACCTTGCAGTTACTTAAAAAAAAAAAAATTGTTATGGTGGGAATAATCCATCTGGTTCCACCTCCTAACACCCCCACCCCCCAAGTGTAATTGTGAATTTTGTCCTTGTAAGATATGAAGGCTTCTTTCTTTTAGTTGTGAGGTGGTTCATGTATATGTTTCTTTTTAATTTTAATTAGTTTTTCTTCAGGCTATAGGAAACAGCTCTTTTTGGTAGATACATTCTGTCAGTAGTTCTTAGTAAATAAGCGTAAATGTTTATAGGATCTGGGTATTTAGTTTTAAGGGTAATGGGCCTTCTACACAAAACCGTTTGTCCTTGCCACCCAAGCAAGAACTTGTTTTACTTTGCAGAGGGTAGGAAGAGAATTGAACTGACATAGAGTGTCTTGGCTGTGCATGTCCCTGGAAACTCTGGATGGTGCTGTGCTGGGCCTGGGACATGCTGGGTTATCACTGAGGCTGTCATGAGGGGGCTTGGTAGCCTATCCCATCAGAGACTCCTTTTCCTCACTACTTTGGGGGTTTGGTTGGTAATTAGTATTGTAGTTTGACTGTGAATATTCACATTCACAGGCTACCCAAGGACCTCTGCTCTTATACAGTGCATATTTCTTTACTTTTTATTTGTATTTCCTCTGTGGGAAAATAGAATCAGAAAGAGGATGTTTCTTTTGTTTTGGGAAGCCCTTTGTTGTTTAAATGGGATATTATTCCTTGAATTATTGAAAGAAGTTGAGCTCTGGAAAGCCAAGAGGGATAAATACATGCTGTGCAGTGGTTACCTTGATTATTACTGTTATTTTTCTTTTTCATCCTCCTCATTTCTCTGCTCCCTTTTCCCCCTCCCCTAAAGTTTGTGTGGGGATATCACAGAAATATTTTAAGTGGTGGTATCCCCAAGCATGAAGTATAGAATAAGATTTTGAGAATAGAAAGAATCCTTGATTATCTAGTCTAGAATTTATCAAAATAACTTGATCAATATTTCACGCTTAAAATATGTTGATAGAAAATATACGTGTTGGCTTTGGGGTTGTGGAATACCTCTGGGATAAGGAGGAGGAGAGCAGACTTTGTATCAAAATATAACAAATTAAGCTCATTTTAATAAAAAAAATTTCCTGTATGTGATAATGTTTTAATATATACATAATTTTATATTTAATATTTTAGAGCTAGGATGCAAATCCAGGTCTTCCTGGACTAAATCCAGCCCTCTTCCCACAGTACCATATAGTTGTGACCCTGCCTTTTACGGATGAGGAAACTGAGACCCAGTGAAGTAAAGCAGATTCAAAACAGAATCCAAGTCTGCCTCTTCATTCTGATTTCAGCCTGCGAATTAGTATAACACAATAGTTTGAGGGAAATAATGAGGCATAGTTCAGAACAATAAATTTTTTTGTTTTGTTTTGAGCTTAAACATAAACATTAACATCAACATACAAAGATGTGAAACCAAATATCTTTGAATATCTTACTATATACAGCTTATTTTAAAAAAACAAACTACATCCTAACAGGAGTGACAACTCTGCCCATGTCTCTGTGTCCCCACTTTATATTTTCCTTTTCTTCTTTTTAAAATTTTTTTTATTGGTACTTTGCCTTCCTCTTTCCATCCCTCCCCTTCTTTGCCCTTGCCTCCCCTTTCCTCTTCCAAACAAATCATTCCAATCAAGCAAAATAAATTCTTATATTGACCAGTATGAAAATACAAGCCTCATTGGGGGCCTCCAGTTCTCTCTGCTGACGAGGAAAAGGGGATCGGGAAGGGGAAGAAAGGAATAAGCATTTATACACATT
>NW_027185810.1:3253076-3296290 GCF_028583685.1 Petaurus breviceps papuanus
TAGACTTGTTTCCTAGGCGTGCCTAGCTTTGTGTGGGGGGTTGGGTGGGGGAGGAAATGGGGAAGCCATCCCACATGGGCAGAAATTCTTGGTAAGCTGAGGTTCTTGCTGTAGTTGGGTGACTACAAGTAACAGCTTGGATTCACACCCAGGCATATCTCATTTCCTCCCTCTCTAATAAAGTTCATTGCTATGGCAAGCCTGCCTAGGGAGATCTGAGTGTTTCCAAGTTGGAATACAAATTTAGTTCTGGAAGTGCTTCATCGCTAGACGGTCCAGCCCCCTGAAGGGATCTCATGCTGTTTTCCCTATAGCCGAGGGAAGGTTTCTCTTCATAACAGTTATATTTTTATAATCCTAATTAGCCTGGCAGTTCTGGGAACTAGGTGTATCTGTCCATCCATCCACCTGTCTCTTCTCTCCTTTCTTCCCCCTCTACCCAGCAGCCCTTTCATAGAGCTAAAAGAAGACAGGCAATATGGAATGACTCTTTTTTTTTTTTTAACTTTAGGCACAAGATCTTCAGAGATTCAGCCCAGCCATGCTTCCCAAAAGCAGGTTTTGACCCTGCTGGGTAGACATTTGGGGTTTAGAGTTCCCTGGTTATTGTAGGGTAGGGATAATTGGAATTGATTGTATTGGTTCTGGTGCCTTTTGATAGCCTGATTTGTTGGACAAAATCTGGGTTTAAACAACAATGTATGTGTGAATGTTTACTTTTATGGTGTGTTTTCAAAGTGCATGTGTTCCACTGAGAATCCCATTGGCATGTGCGATTAAATTTTAAGATACTTGAGCAGCATCTCCCCTCTCTTGAATTGCTGTTTTTTTTTTTTTACAGCCCATTCATTTCCAAACATTACTCCCTGACTTCCACACCCCCCCTTGCAATGCATCCATTTTTAACAGATTTAAAAAGAGAAGAGACAGTTTAGCAGTACCAATCATCAGTAATTCAAAATACATATTAAGCAGTTACTGTGTGCCAGATTATCTGTACAAGTTAAGTCTTTAAGTTAAGTAATTCTTAATAAATAACATTTTGACTTAACAAGAACCTACTATATGTCAGACACTTTTATAAGTGCTAATGATACGAGGAAGGGCAAAAACAGCCCCTGTTCTGGAGAAGCTCAGATTTTGAGGGGGATGGGGGAGCAGCATATAAATAAGTAAATAATTAGATATGTACAAGATATACAAAATATATGGAAGATTTATCTCATGGGAAAGGTGTTAACTGACTGACTTTTTCTGACAGTCTATGCAGTACTCCACAGTCTTCAGCCATTGCAGTGAAATGCTGCATTTTCTCAGTTCTTCTTTAGGGTCCTGCTTGACCTCAGGGCTAGGTTAGGTTTTAGTTTCATTTTTTCCCCTTTTATATTGTTTGTGTATTGCTTTTATGGTTTTCCTTACTTCATTGTACATTGTTATCTATAAATCTTTCCATGTCTTTAAATTCTTAATTTCTTATAGTGCAATAATATTCTATTAAATTCATTTTACCACAATTTTAGCAGTTCCCTAATTGGTAGGCAGTTAGCTTGTTTCCTGGTCTTTCTTAAGTGCTTGCACTTTCTTAAAAAGTGCTGCTATGAATATTTTGATATACGTGCAATCTATTTCTCTTGACCTCTTTGGGATACGTAGCAAGTGGTAGAATCTCTGGAACAAAGAATATACACATTTTTTTCACTTTTTGGGGAAGCATTATTACAAATTGGTTTTCAGAATGGCCAGACCTTTTCCAGCTATTATTAATGAGACACATTCTGCTTTGCATATTTGTTCTCCTGTTGGCCCAGCATGGTGCCTAGCACATGGTTCAGTAAGTTCTTACTGAATGAATGAGTATAGTGTAAAAAGGTAAAGAAATACTGGCATGTAGAACCCTGCCCTCCTTCCTAACACAGGGGAACTTAACTTGGCTTCTATAAACTTGCTATTTAAAAAACAACAAGAAGTTACTTTGATTACTGTATTTCAGCATAATTAGTTTCCATTGTAATCTTATGCATTTTATTTTATGCACTAAAGAAAAACTGATTCTGAGAAGGAGCCTCTAGACTTCCCACACTGCCCAGGGGGTCCATGACACCCAAAAGATGGAAAGCTGTCGTAATATATTTTTTACTAGTGAGCTATTGTGGTAGGCCATGCAAAGGCTTTTAGGAGCATTGGCTTCAGTTTCTAGGCGTTGCCTTTAAGCAGAAGAGTTTTTACCTGCAAGTTTCATTAATGTCTTGGGAATTTTTCTGAGTGACAAAGATCTCACTTTATATATGATGAATCTGAAGCACACTCAGGGGTTTGGGATTTCGCCAAGTTTGCAATACAGAGAGAGTTGGTGTTTTGTTCTTAGGATAGTGCTGCGCTGCCACCACCCTCCTTTTTAAAATTGATTTTAGAGATAAATATAACTTTCCTCTCTGCTCAGAGGAAGTAAGAATTTGTGGCCAACTAAAAAGTGATTGTGTTTATTTTTCTGAATATGTGTGTAGGAAAAACCCTTTGAGCCACAGAAATCACAGACAGCCTTTTTGGTTTCCATTTAGGTAGGTAAATGTGAGTTTATGACAGGGTCCCTGTTGATTCAGGGTGTTTGTTAGACTGTCGAATGTTCTACTTTGCTTTTGGGTAAAGGAGCAAAGTATTTCTTCCCTGACAGCCACTGCCTGGGACTATGGTCTTTTGTGGTAAGAATTCTGAGGGATAAGAAGTCAGGAAATGTGCTCTGCCAGGATTATCTCTGTTCCTTTGGGAAAATCACTTGACCTTGTGTTGTTTTGCTTTCTTATTCATCAACTCTCCCCGTTTTGGGTCAGAATTATTGGAATTCTTTGATATTAGAAGTTTCAAACATTTCAGGTTTAGTCCCTCTTCCCACATTCATTCAATAAACACTTACTAAGGAACTACTGTGTCCCAGGCACGTTCAAGAACAATGAACCATTGGCGTGTGAATACCACAGTCTACTATTTAAAGATGACTTTTTAAAAGAATTGATGTTTTTTCTTTTTGCATCACTTAGACTTATTTATTAATATCCTCCTCCCAAAAGGCCATACCTATAGCCAAGAATAAATAGAAAAAAATAGTCCAGCAAAACCTACCAAAACAAGAAAAATCTGTTATTATTATATGCTGCATATTTTTCTAATGATACGCAGACTGCATTGAGGTTGGCTTTATCCACTTGAGTAATTATCGAACTTTGTGCCTGACAGGTAAAGTGAGTTTCTTTGAGCAGCACTTAGAGGAGTTTAAAATTAAGCAGCATAGTGCAAATGTGTTGGATTGCCAGAGTTTTTATTACAGTCTAGTTTAAATATGTTCCAAAGGCAAGTTTTCTAGAAAGGAAGTTTGTGTGCAATTGAACAGGCCATCCCTTTACACGAAGACTATTTTGTTATTTGTATTGCTTGTAGTGTAATATAATCTGATTTCCATAAACTCCAAGGGACCATCTATTACTTTTAAATTTACTTTTTGCAGTAAGGGAGGAAGAAGGTGTTGGTTGTAGTTTGTATTTGATTTTACTTGAAATAATTAGGATGTTACCTGGTGTTTTGAAATTTTTAGCATATGGATTTTTCATGTAATAGTTTGATCCTTTTACCAAAATGTAATGACTGTTACCCAGACTGTGACATAGTAATACTACTCTAGATACTATTGTTCCAATTAACAAATGTAGAAGCTGAGGTTAAGTGACTTGCCCATGGTCATACTGCTAGGGAGGGTCAGACGCAGGCTTTGATCTCCTGGCATCAAACTTCCTGGCTCTCTCTGATGTAACACATTGTTTCTTGGTGCAGTTGAGTGGGCAGCCCATTGAGTAAGTCCATCAGCATGTTATGTCCCAGATAGGTAGGTATTACAAATTGAAGATGAGTTAAATCTTGATCTGAATGGATGACCGAGAGCAGGCTTGATTGCATTTGTTGAATCATGTAGTCTACTCCTTCTTACCATAAAAACTCATCTTTTTAACACATCTTCTTTTGCTCATGTGCACTGTATATGATGGCCATTCACAGAATAACGCTGTGATCTTTGAAGAGCCAAAATAGCAGATGACCCCAAAGCAGTGGACAGTTGTATGGTTCAGTATTCTTACTAATGGTGATTTTTCAGCAAGAAGTCACTTAAAAGGAGTCAGGGAAAAGAGATGGAAAATTGCTAGAGTTTTGCATTAGTGTTCATGCGGTATGAGCCCTTGGAAGACCTCCATGGAGAATTCATGGGTGGACATAGACAAGAATTGCTTAGGATAAGATGGCACGGGGCGGTTGTGATTTGTACCATTGCAAGGAATTACCTGCATTGCAGTTGCAAATCCCCTGAAATCTATACCAGTGTTCAGAGATAGAGCATTTATTAAGTGCCAGGTGGGGTCTAGGTGTTGGGAATATACATATAAGCAAGCAGAATGACAGTCCCTGCTCTCAAGGAGCTTACATTCGAATGGGGCAAGATAATGTAATAAAAAGGCAATCCAAGTGGAAGAGGCTGGTGGTGTTACAGAAGTGAATGGGAAAATACCTCATGTGGCAAAGTAGTGGGGGCAAAAAGCAAGCTTGATGGGAAGTCTTACTTGTGATCACCTTCCTTCTGATGTGAATTGAATCAATCAGCATTTCCTGTTGATTTTCATCTATGACTTTATCTCCATTTCCTCTGCTCCCTCCCCATTGCTATTCTTCCAGTTCTGTCTCTCCTTTATCTATTGCCTACCTGAACACTACAAATACTACTGATGCATGAGTTTCAATATTTGAGATTTCCATAATACCAGGTATTTCAGTATCAGTGCAGATTATAACTTTTTTTTCCCCTGGAGTCTACAAAAGTTTTTGTGCCAGGAACATTCCTCACATTGCATCCAGTTTTTTTTAACTAGACCTATTCTTCATTTTTTTGGGTTGCTATTCACCTCTCTAGTTTCAGAAAACCTACTGATAAGTGCTTGGCTGGCATATATAGCCTTTGAAAACCCAGAATCAGCTCTTCACCACCATGAAATGTCAGATTGGGACTTAACTGAAGAATCCAGATTAATCTTCCTAAAACACAACTCTCCAACATGATTGGCAGCTCTCAATTCCAAATATTTTTAATGGATGGCTTTTGGCTCCTCCAGCCTTTTATCTCTGACTTGCCTCAGGGATATCTTCATCCCTTCCAATATCCTTTGAAGCATTTCTCCACACTAGGATTCCTTATTTCTCCACACTAGGCTTCCTGTCTTTATTTTCGTGGTTCCCTCTCCTTATTTCCTACTCATCACTAAGAACTCAGGTCAGATGCTTCTTCAACCATGAAGGGGTCCAGGGTTCCTCCCCTATGGAATTAAGTTCTTGTTCCTATGTACTTGAATGTTTTTATTCTCTCGTACTTTGGCATTCCACCTTAGAATAGATTCCTAGAATCTTGTAATGGAAAGGGCTCTTAGGGATTTGTCTAATCCTTTCCTGTTTTCTTGATTGTTGTTTGTCCTATGAAAATCAATCAGTCTGTGAGTGGTAATAGCTGCCCACTGAGGATCCAACTGGTCATTTCTCATTGGCCGATGGAGCTTCTTCCTTCCTTCCTCCTTCCCTCCCTTGGTGTGTCTGTCTCTCCGTCTCTCTCCTCCCCCTCCACATAGGAAATAATACCCTTACCTGCAGGTACACTGCCCAAAGGAATACATTTTGACATCTTGAGGTTTAAGGGCTAGATTTCTTTTTTAAGGAGCATACCTTAAACCCAGATCTCTCTGGCTCTCATTGATTGGCCAACAGTAGGTCCCAGCCCAAGCCTTACTTGGTCATTGTTTAGGTTCTGATGGTTCAGAGTGAGTGTAAATAGCAATTGGTTCTGTTTTGACCAGAAACCCTGAGGTTATTCCCCTCCTGGATGTTAAGAGAGGTCATTCTTTGCCTCATTTTTCACCTAGCCTTAATCACTGAATGGACAGTGCCTCAGACAAACTGAGCCCTGAGAAAGACCTTAACTTAAAAAGGCCAGGGTCTCCAACTGCATCTGGAGCCATTTCTGGTTGTCCTGATCTGTATCTTGCCACTGGACCTTGATGACTCTGGGGGAGAGAGTGAGGCTGGTGACTTTGCACAGCCCTGCCTCACTTAAATCCAGTTCATTTGGAAGATATGACATCACCTTCCTGATGCCATGGTCCTCTTCAATCACAAAAGACCAACAACAATCTTGTATTCTTAGAGAAGAACTGGAAGACGCCTTCAGGTAGCTTCCCTAACAATGATGTTTCCTTATAGCACTGGTCTAAGCACATTAGAGTTATCATTTCATGTAATCCTCACCTTGGGTGGTAGGTGCTAGCATTATCTCCATTTTGCAGATGAGGAAACGGAGGCAAGCAGAGAACTTGTAACTTGCCCAGTTTCATAAATCTTGCAAATGTCAGAGGCCAGATATGAGCTCAGGTTTTTCCTGAATCTAGTACATGTGCTCCATATATTCAAAATTATAATTAGTCTATTAATAATAATAAGTAAAAATAAAAATATTTGTCGAATTGCTTAAATTCACTGAGCAATCAAGTGACTGAAGAAGCAGGACTAGAAATCATATCTTGAATCCCAGTTGAACACTTTCTATCACCCTTTGCTATCTCCTTTGTGTTTCTGTGTTTCTAAGTCTTTTTCTTTCCTTTTAACTCTGTGTGGAGAGCAGACTGTCTTTAGTTTCTCTGTGTTGTGAGCACATTAGGTACTCAGTAAATATTTGTTGAATCAATTAGATTATAAGTATGACTTAAATTGTTCAGCCCAAACACCACGTGATTTTTCAGAAAATGTCTAGTACTCCATGGAGACACCTCCCATGTAAATCAGAACCCGCTTTCCCCTAAACATGCTAGCCTCTTGTGACTCTGAACCCCCTTAAACAAGAACCCCTGGGAAAGACTGGAATCCTCCACAGGGTCCAGTTCTTAGCCTCTGGTCCCACAATTTCGCCACACTTCACAAAATGGCACTGCCCTTGAATGCATACATTTCCCTGCCATATTCCAACAAACTGCAGGGAGCATTCATTACTTCATGCTGGACCTTCTATGACTTGGGGTTTTTTCAGTGTTAATCCCCGAAATACATCTCCTCTACTTTTCTAATCCTCAATGACTCCCATGATACTGATGTTTCATCTAGAGCTGGGGTTCTAAACCTTTTTTTTTTTTTTGCTTCCTTTGTCAGTCTGAGGAAACTTATGTATCCCTTCTCAGAATGTTTATATGCATCCAATGAAATACATTTGATTACAAAGGAAACTGATTATATTAAGAGACAGAGGAGGCCCTGTGCTTAAGTGCTTAGGAAGTATTATGTCATTAGATCCTCACAACCACCCTGTGAAGTAGGTACTATTACTTCCAGTTTACAGTTGTGGAAACTGAGGGAGGCATAGAGAGGTTAAATGACTTGCCCAGAGTCACATAGCCAGTAAGTGAGGATGACTTTGAACTCAAGACCTTCAGATTCCAGGCCTAGCCCTCTATCCTTTGTAAAGACTTCTTTCTCTAGTTCAACCCCTCTCAATTTGCAGACAAGGAAACTGAGGAAACAGATAATTGATCTGGCTTGCCTAAGGTCAACACAGGTAGAATGTAGCAAAGCAGCGAAGGACCAGATTCTCATTTCTGCTTTCTCTCCAGTCTTGGGAACACTTACTTCTGTTTTAGCTCATGGTTCTCTCTTTCCCTCTCTGCCTCCCCTCCCTTGTATGGGACAGGTTGTACTTTAACTAAGACACTCCTTCATCCTAGTGACTCCTGTTGAGTCAGACTGAAAAAAAGAAATTGCCCATGGGCTGTGTTCTCCAGAGGTGCTCCAATAAGCCGAGTTGTCACCATGGTAACTGTTGATCCCTGGCTGAAGAAGACCTCACAGTGCTGCTCCTGGAGAATCACTGTCTTCTTATCTCGACCTCATGCCAACTTGGCAGCGGTCAGCAGCTGTGCTCCTCTAGGGAGCTGCCCTTTACCCAACTCTTAACTTGTGTTCCTGGTGGTACTGTTTTCTCTTTGTGTACTGGAGGGATGACCATTAAGCATAGAAATTTTTTTGCATTTTAATTGGATCCTATGCTGGTTTTTTTTTTTTAAGTTTTATTAATGCTTTTTATTACACTACAGTAATTTCTTCATTCTCCACCGCCCCGTGCTGAGCTTTCTGTGTAGTATAAAATGGTAGTAATTGTTTTGTCTTCATGTTAAGTGAAATGACCCAGTTTGATGTGAGAGGCAGCACTGCTTACCTGTAAGCAAGTTCCCACCTCTCCTGTGTCTTCTACAGCCAAGATTGGTCACTTCTGTGTGATGTGAAAGGATCTTAACTGGAGTGCTTTGTCTCCCCTGTCTGAATGACCTGGCAGATTTGGGGGGGAGGCTGTTTAGCCTGTTCCCAACCAAAACCTCACCCTCTCTAGGAAGCTTTTCCCAATCTCTTCCTTTAATTATTTCCTATTTATTCTGTTTTTAGCTTCCTTTGTATATATTTGTTTTCATGTGTTCTCTCTCATTAGACTGTAAGCTCCTTGAGGTCAGGGGGCTGTCCTTTGCCTTTTTTTGTATCCCTAGTGCTTTAGCACAGTGCCTGACACATAGTAGGTGCTGAATAAATGTTGATTGATTGAAATGAATTTAAAGACTGGTAGAGGTCGTGGGAGAACCTGTTAAATATTTCTCTAGAGCCCCTTGACCCTGCCATATATAGCCTTCTTTTGTTTTATTCTTTTGCTTTGGGGTATTTCCTCCTGCCCTCCAGGCTCCTGTCCATCTGCAATACAGTGGCTTATTTTTCTCCCTCTCCATGTAAAACAAATGGGAACCCTGCTCATCAGGTATTCTTTAAGAGCTGAGCATTTGTTATGTGGTTGTATGTGGAAGTATGGGAGAGAAGAAATATGCTCAGAGATTTGCAGAAACCTGCTTCTGTCTCTTGTCTTTCCTTCTTCTGATTTGCATTTTCCTCTGGTGGAGGCAGTCATTGACAACTTGACTTGAATATGGTAATGTTCAAGAAGGCTTAAAAAAAGAGTTTGTCTTCTGAGTTGAGCCTGTTTGGAGAACATTTGTTTCAGTAGTCAGACCATGTGGAGACCTGTTTTGGCTGTCCTTATTAAGACTGTGGTAGGTTGGTAAAGGCTGTTATTGGAAATGGAGAATGGGGAAGAAACCTGGGAGTTCTCTCCCTGTTCTGAAAGGAAATGATATTTTAATTTGTAGAACTTCAGAATAGCAAGAGTGCCTTGTTTGTACAGGCTCATTTCTATGTTACCCTCCTGGCCAGATCAATTTACGTGTTACCCTTCTGACCATTGCTTCCATGGAAAGATTCCAAGGGAGTAGGTGAATATCGCCATCAAGTGGCTGCCTTTAATAGCAGAGAGAGGGTCCTGGATACCGCTGGACACATATTCTCTTCAGTCTCTTGTCCCCTCACTAGAAAACAGTCTTAAAGTTAAGGACGATGGTGTAACTAAGCTGGGGATCCTATAGGTCAGAGGCACCCACACCCATAGCCTTACGATCCTTCAGAAACAAATGGATTCTAAAGACTTACAGTACAGATTCTCTCGTTCTCACAGCCTGCTTGATGCTTAGCTGGTAGGATTGGAGAGAACTGTGCAATCACCCCTCTGTTGGCCCTGGAAGTAAGGATCGGTTCCATTTGTTGGCACCATTTCAAGCCCTGTGCATTCTGCAGACTTCTTCCTTGCCTCGTCTTGGGCGTCTGATGGAATTGGGCAGAGCCTGAGCATTCTGCTATCTTCGTTGACCCTGTGATAGCAAGAGAAGGAGTTGTATGGAAGGGAGTGTGAAATTCTGCAAGTCAGCCAAGGCATAGCCACTGGAGCAGAGCCCACATGGGGTGCTTCACCATTGGGAGCTCTGGCTTTTGAGAAAAGGTAGCTGTCGATTCCTTACTGAAGAGGAAGTCTTCACTGTCAGCATCATCTGAAGACTTCCATAGCATATTCCTTTTATACAAGATTTTGTGGATTGATGCCTTAGGCAGTGTTGAGGTAAGGGTCAGGGCCAAGGCCTGAAAATGCCCTAGACATCAGGTAACTAATTAGGACTATTTACAGGAGCTGGAGTTCTGTTTTTAAGTGTTTTTTGTCTTTGGGGATACTGAGGAGGATACCAGAATGCAGTGGCAAAAATGTTGAAAACGCAGTGCCAAGCTGCTGATGGGGTTTTAAAAAAACCCAGCAAACAAAAGCAAAGCATATGATTCCTGGTCTTCCTCACCCAAGAAAGTAGCTCTGAAGTAAGAAACATAAAAATGTGAAGTAATGCAATGCCAGTGTAAGGTAGAAACATGTGGTCAGATGACAAAATGATGGGGATGGATAAGGAATTCAGAGAAGTAGGAGTAACTATGCCTGACTTCATGGGGAAAATGGGACTTAAACTGGGTCTTGAACTTTGGGCAGAATTTAGAAAGGTGTTGATTCTAGGTGAGGGGGATTATTAGTGTGGTGTTTGGTGAATGAATCAGCTGGCACAGACTGCTCCCATTGTGAGGGAGGCAGAGGGAACTCCAGGCTGAGTTTAATTCTTCATTCTTTAGGAGATGGGATTCACTTCTGTTTTGTACCATGGTTCTTGGGTAGGGGTGGGATGGTATCTGTGCAGTTGGGATTGTGGCTGGTGAGAGGACAAGGATTGAATATATAGATCGATATTATTCATGATCTGGCCCTTTCTTTTTCCCCATTGCTCAGAAGCCCTTCTGCTTATCCATTAGTCTAGGGGCTTCAGAGCAGCTGGTCTCACACCTCTAGAGGGAAAGGATGTAGGTATGTTATGTCATGCTCCTCTAAGGCTCAAGGATGCCAGCCTTGTCCCCGAATGTCAGTCACCAGGTCACTTAAACTTTGAGTAATTGTTAAAAGAGAATCTGGGAGAAGTGAGGACCACTCAGCGAGAGGGGCAGAGACACATTGGGGCTGTTGTAAGAAATCTTGAGTTCAGTTCTGTATTTAAAACAGGCATTATTAATCTGGTGTATATCAACTTGTTTTTCTAAATATTTGGATCTCCCTATATTTCAGTACAATTAGGGGAAGGAGAAAGGGAGGAAGAGAACAAACATTTGTATAATGTCTTCTCTATCCAGATGCCATGCTAAGAACTTTTGCAAATATTAATCTGAGTTGTTCTTCACCAAACCCTTCAAGGTAGGTGCTGTGATTCTCCTGATTTTCATTTGAGGAAATTGAGGCAAATTGTATTGCAGTGACTTGTCCAGGATTGCACACAAGTGCCTGAGCCTGGATTTGAACTCAGACCAAGTGCTCAGCCACCCTGTTGCTGGTTTCCTTTGTAATCCTATGTAATTTGTCATTCATTGTCTTTGTAATACTCTGTACTGTTTTATTTAACACAGTATTCTGAGAAGAAGGTCCACTGGCTTCATCAGACTGCCAGAGCAATCCATCAGACCTAAAGTGAATCACTGCTTTAAGGCAATGCACATTTTCTAAGTCAGTGTAGAACATTGTGCAAGGTGTTGGGGGAATTTCAAAGTTTAGGTATGGTCTTGTGCCTCCTCCCTGACACCTATGGGAGCATTCTTGAAAGGAGCCAGCTGTCTCTACCATCTGCTGACCAGTTGCCGCCAAATGGGCTAGTGAGTCAATATAGCTGAAGGAGCAGAGTGTTCTGAAGGGAGGGGCAGGATGCAAATAAGAGAGTTGAACCACTTGTCACCCCTTTCCCATCAGACCTTGGTAGAGACATCCCAGAACTCTGAGCCCTCAGCGTGTCCAGGAGAGCCTTCTTGTGAAAGACCAGCTTTCTGCAGTCTAGTCCCAGGTGCCATCCTCAAAGGGAGCAACCCATTCAGGAATGGGGCCCCTCTTTTGCAATATGAACCACTAACTGCTGTCACTAATAGGCAGGTAAGCCCAAGAGTCCCCTAGCAGTATCCTGGCTCTAGCATGTGCCTAGAGCCATGAGCTGGGGGTCTCCGCCCTTATGGACATTGGCTTTAGTATGGCTCAGCAGCTGCATCCTGCTCTCCCCTCTGCAGCCAAAGTCACGTGAAGATTTAGAAAAGTTCATTTTCTCCACCAAAGTTCTTGGCATGGTCAAGTGGTACTGTACCAGAAACTGATAATGGTTTATCAGTGGAAATGAAATTAAAGATGTATTGCAGGGGAAACTAGGTGGCAGAGCGAATGGAGCCCTGGAGTCAGGAGGACCTGAGTTCAAATTTGGCCTCAGACACTTAACACTCAATAGCTGTGTGACCTTGGGGAAGTCACTTTACCCCAATTGCCCTGCCTTCCCCGCCACCATGGACCATGGGGTCTTTTCCTCTGATGTCCAGGTGTTGTCTCCACCCATTAGGACATGAGCTTCTTGAGACCGGGGACTCTCTTGTTTTTCTGTTTGTAGCCCTAGCATTCCAGCGTAGTGCTTTGCTTGTAACAGACTAAATAATAAGTCTTCAGCTGAATACAGATCATTTGAGAATATGTGACTGGGATAGGTCTGAGTGGATGTTTAAGGGAAAAAAGTTGATAGCTTGTTCTATGCAAAGTTTTCTCAAAAATGGAGGAAGAAGGAACTCCGCCAGACTTCTTTACAAGATGAATATGGTCTTTATACCTAAATCAGGGAAGGATAAAGCAAAGAAGGGGAACAGTTGGCCATATCACTAGTGAATATTGGTTCAGAAGTTTTAAGTAAAATTCTGGTGAATTAAGCTTGCTGAATGAAATATCTAGCAGTTTTAATTGTATTATTCTAGTGCTTCTGGCCATTAGTATACAGAAGTGAGACTTGATAATAAAGTGGCTGTATTTCAGATGCAGCAGAAGGGGTAGATATTCAGACTGTAATAGATGGAAGGTGGGTCTGGGGAATTGGGGTCATGGTAGGGAGTACTAGAAGATAGGTTAGATGAGAATGTGGGAAGAGTTCATGGATACCTCCTAAATCCAGCTGTGGAGTTTGAACATCTTCCTAAAAGCAGACTGTTTTTTGAGCAGGATAGTTGGTATTCTTTTTTTTTTTTAATATTCTGGAAAACTTTTTATTGTAGGTGGAATGGGATACAGCAAGTTAGGTGATTCCAATTTTGTTGGCAACATCTAAAGCATCATAGTCTGGAGCAAGACGGACATAGGCCTTCTTCTCTCCATCAGGCTGGATCAGTGTGTTGACCTTGGCCACATCGATGTCATACGTTCTTTATGACCTGCTTGATCTGATGCTTGTTGGTCTTGACGTCCACAATGAAGACTAGGGTGTTGTTGTCCTCAATCTTCTTCATAGCAGACTCAGTGGTCGAGGGAAACTTAATGATGGCATAGTGATCGAGCTTGTTTCTGCGAGGGGCACTCTTCCGAGGGTATTTGGGCTGCCTTCGAAGTCTCAGTGTCTTGGGTCGCCGGAAGGTGGGGGATGTTTGGATCTTCTTCTTTTTGTGGCTATGGACACCCTTCAGCACCGCCTTCTTGGCCTTCAAGGCCTTGGACTTGGCTTCTGGGGGGGGGGGGGGGGGGGGGGGGGGGAACAACAGCTTCCTTCTTCGCCTTTGGCGCCACCTTGGGGGAAAGGATAGTTGGTATTCTAAGAAGATTATTAGTTGTGATTATGTAGGATGGGGTGAAGAAAAGCAGAGCAACTGAGAAAGGAACTGAAAGACAGATGAAATCCAGTCATGGGTAGGTGGAGAATGAACACTTTGAATCAGGTGTTACAGTCATTTGATAGTATACTGCCCAAAATCTTATGTAAAGAATTCCTGAACCACTAGGCAGTTCTCCCAGTAGTGGCAAAGAATAATTTAGTGAGAAGAGTGCTGTGCTGTTAGTGCAGTTTTGAGGGGTTTGGACTCAAAGGTTCCTTCAAGTTCTCATCTGTGTAACAGTGGTCTTCCACTTTGAATAATCCTTTGAATTTTGATTAGGGTTTTAATATATGTGTGTGTGTGTGTGTGTGTGTGTGTGTGTGTGTGTGTGTGTGTGTGTGTACAGTCTTTTTACAGATGTTCATTAAGGAATATCAACCCAGATCTTGGAAGAGGCCTCAGTCATTACTCATTAGGCTGTGAAACAATAGCTTAGGGGCGGCTAGGTGGCCCAGTGAATAGAGCACCAGCCCTGGAGTCAGTAGGACCTAAGTTCAAATTCGCCCTCAGACACTTAACCCTTACTAGCTGTGTGACCTTGAGCAAGTCACTTAAACCCAATTGCCCAGCCTTCCCCCCTCCAAAAAAAAAAAAAAAAGCAAAAACACCCAAACAGGTAGCTTAGGTCACTGCTTACTTTATGTTTTGTTTGACAAGTTTTATGCTATTGGGGTGGAGGAAGAAACCTTTTTTTGTTTGTCTTGGTGTCAGTATGTATACAATCAACATAATAAATACCTTTGTAGAACACACCAGGCCAGGAACTAGAAGGAATATGAGGTTTAGATAAATCTCAGTCTCTGCTCTTAAAAACCTATTTATTAATAATGTCCCAATAAACCTACAGTCTTATTAGGGCTTATTTTAGAAAACACTGCCACAAATATATAACATTATTAACAATGTACATATTAATATAATAATGCACGTATTAATAGTGCATACTATTATTGTATACTTGTATTACAAATCAAAATATTAAGGAAGGGAAAACAATTTGTTACTGAGTAGATTGGAGGAGACTTTGAAAGAAGGGAGTTAGGGAATACTTCCCTAAAGGATTTGGAATTTGAGGTGAACTTTTGAGAATTGTTCTTAATCATTGCGTAAGATAGTGCCTGACACATGGGTGTTTAATAACTTAACTAATTGAATATTTAGCACATTCAGGTATAGTTGTTCTTCCCTAGGTAGGGGCTCAGAGTTGTCTAGTTACAGTATGAAGGTGGCTCCGTGTTGTGGAGAACTTTGAATGCCCAACCAGTGAATTTGACTTTTGCTTTGTATAAACAGTTCAATGTCAGTGAAATGGAGGAGTGAAGTTTCCAGATCTGTGTTTTTAGAGGCAGCTAGGTAGGGCCTGGTGTCAGAGACCTGAGTTGAAATCCAACCTCAGACATTTACTATCTCTGTGACCCTGGGCAAGTCACTTAATCTCTTCTTCAGTTCCCTAAGCCATAGAGTGGGCACCTATCTTCCAGGATTGTTGTGAGGTCAAATGAAACGATACCTGTAGAGTCTCTGGTGTGTAGTAGGCACTGTGTAAATGCTTATTCTCTCCTGTGTGCAAGAAATCTTATTCAGTACATAGTTCGATGTATTCATTAGAGCTAAGAAGGCCTGGGTTCAGAGTAGGAAGAGATTTGACAGTAGTGGCAGCAACGGAATTAACAGGATCTGGTGACTGACTCACTCTCTTCTTCTTAACCTCTTATGGCCAGAGATCAACCCCAAGGATACAGACTGGGGTGCCAGAAAAAGAAATAATAAAATGTGGAGGCTGAGGAGTAAGTTTAGAGGGAAATATCATGAACACCATTTTAGATATGTTGATACATTGTGGAATGGCCACTTCGAGAGCTTCATTTGGAGATGGAGACAGTGTAGGGTGGGGCCATTTGGATCTCTCAAGAGAAACTAGGACTGACACAGAGATTTTGGAATCTTTGATAGGGTAAAAGCTGTGAAGTGAAATAGAAACTCTTCTAGTACCACAATACCTGGCACATAGTGGGCATTTTATAAATGGTTATTGGATTAGAATAGAATTGGATGCAATTCATCGTTCAGTCTCTTCCAGAGGCTATTGGAAGAAACCACCTATTTTGATAGTTTGTATTTCTTATATGTGAAAAGGTGATGGGGTTATATTAGCATCTGGCCGTGTCAGTAACCCCTCAGACCTGGGGTCAGTAACCACTTTAAAATAATGTGCTATCTTTTCATTTATGCTCTCTAACAGTTCTCTGTAACAATGACAGGTACCTGTTCAGAGACCACTCTTTTCTCCCTTTTTTTTTTCTTCTCACCTTCATCACCTTCTAATCATTATAAAATTAGAACTTTGTTTTGCCTGGAACCTGGGTAGTTGATGTATAATTGTTGTGGGTGGGCCAGTGTTTGGCCCATTGGGAGGACTTTGTGCTATACAGGTTAGCTGGTGATGCTTGGGTGGGAAGCAGGGGCTTTGAGAGACCTGTTGGGACAGGTTAGAAGTTAAGAAAAGACACTTAAAAATGGAGGAATGGTTAAATAAATTGTGGTACATTCATGCAATACAGTACCCTAATTCAGGGAAGGCCACTAAGTTTGAAGTAGACTTTTAGGAAATACAAAGTTAAAAAAAATGCCAAGCTTACAAAACAACCATGTAAAAAGAGAAGTCAATGAAGAATTCTTTTCAGGTTAAAAACTTAGAGGGTAGTGGTTGAAACATTGTATTTTATGCATTGAAATTAGTTACCTTGTTACTAAGCAAGTTATATCTTTGTGTTGATGTTCAATGTTAACCCTTCTTTAAAGATGTTAACAAAATAAATCAAGCTGTGAAAAATTAGAACTGTGAAGGAACCCTCACCTAGGTTACTGCTGGTGGTAAATCAAAGCACAAATCAGCCTCCTCACTCTTGATTTCATCTGCTTCTGTATTTAAGGAGATTTTCTAGTTTGTCTGTTGGCCTCCACCTCCACTTTTCCTCCTGCCTTTTAAAAGGTAGACCACTACTATCTATTAGTCTTCTCCTGTTTACCAAGAGTTGCTGGGTAACTGGGGCTTGAGGGTGAATTAGGTGTTATCCAAAGTAAAGATGACCAGTCCCTCTAACAACTGGATGAGTTCATTGATATCCATTTATATGATCTTACCTCTTCTAATCCCATCTTTTACTTTTTTTTAGTCCCACTTCATTTTTTAGATATCCAACATTTTCCTTTAAGTCATAAAGTATTTCATTGATTCTCCTTTTTCGTCTTTTTTACAAGTACCTTTTAGTACAGTTCAAGACCAAATTTTTCTTTGTGCTGTTCCCAGTATGTATGTCTGATAAATCATTCTTATTCCAGTTTGTGAAATTATATCATGGCAGTAATTTAGTTCTCTTTGTAGACCTGAGTTCAAGCACTCTCTCTTTCATTAGCTTGCATTGTGACCTTGGGGAAGTCACTTTTCTATTCTAGGTTGCTATTTTGTCATTCTTTTGAGACCATTTCCCAGCTCTAAGGTATAATTCTGTTATCCAACATTTTTATTTGTGGAGTAATTTAGATCTTTCTATTCTAAGATTATTCTTCTGTATTTGTCTGGCATTCATATCCATAGTTGACCTCGCATGTTTGATAGACCTGTGGGATCACCAGCATCTAAAAGCCATTCAGACTACCTTTCCCCACCTTAATTACCCATTACTCAATGCTTATTTTAGGTTACTTCAAGCACTTTATATTGGAATGGATGTGTACTGCTAGCCGTTTACCATATGTAGCTTTTTCTTACCCTAACTTTTTTCTCATTCTCTATGTCCCATTATTTGAGTGTACCTGGTTGCCTCCAGGAACCCTTACTTTTCCTTCATGTCTCAGCTCACCAACACCTCCAAGGTACCAACACCTCCAAGAAATTTTCCCAGATTTCCTCCTCTACATGTATGAATGTATTTCTCTTTTCATTTGCCTTAGTGCTTTTTCCTCCCCAAATTTTAGTTTATTTTATCTGTGCTCATGTTGTCTTTCTTTTTTTTTTCTAGCAGGGGTAGGGAGCATATGTCCTATTTGCAAAGTATAGGAAAGACCTTTAGATATAATTGATGCACTTAAATATTTATTGACTTGAACCAGGCTTACACCCCTTGTCTCAAAATGAGTTCACTCTTGCCTCTAGCAGCACTGGGTTGTTGTTGTAGACCATGAAATGATTGGATCAGCAGGGGTTGTTGTTTTACAACAGACTTGCCAAAGGGTGCTCTCAGTCTGATTTTCTCTTGTTAAGT
The DNA here is from genome assembly GCF_028583685.1 of Petaurus breviceps papuanus. Lineage (NCBI taxonomy): Eukaryota > Metazoa > Chordata > Mammalia > Diprotodontia > Petauridae > Petaurus > Petaurus breviceps. Next base: position 3,271,016 of record NW_027185810.1, read on the forward strand.
GGGCTGGTTATCACTGCAAAATCTGGGTTCCCCCATCCAAGGGTACAAGAGACTGCCTACTCCTTTTTATTGTCTTCCCTCCTTTCTAAAGGGGCTGTGCAGGCTTCACTATGAAGTCACTTGTTATTTTAAAAAAAAAAAAGTTTGGGCACCCCTGTAACTTCTCATTCAAACCATTTTTTTAACCCCTTAAATATTCTTAAATAATGACATTAGCTAAGATATATAGCACCTCTTGAGTTTCCATAGTGCTTTGATTTGCTTTGATTTTTACAAGCTACCTAATGAGGAAATGGAGATACTCTGCTAAAGTGACCTACTCTCACAAGTGGGATTCAAACTTCAAAGGTTTTCTGACCCTACGTTCAGTATTCTTTCTGTTCTGGTCACTGCTTCCTTTGTACCTTTCCAACTCACATTATTTCTAAGAAGGTCAAATCCTCTGAATTTGTTCTTGAGTTTCATCTCATTTTATTTGGACTACTCCTTTCAAAATATCAGGATAATTTTTATTTCTGAGTCTCAGAATATTGGTAACTCCATCATTAGACAGCCATTATTAGCATCAATCCTTAAAATATGGGGGGGTGGTACAGAGGGGAACTCTGCTGATATTTCTTCAAAATATAAGCTTATTAGGGCAGGGACTGACTTTTCTCCTCATGTCTATTGCCATGCTTTATATACTAAGGTCTTTAACAAATAAAAGGCAATATTTTATTTTTTAAACTATGTGAAACTGCTATAAAAGGAGAGTAAGGGCCTGTTGGCCAAGTACATTAATTTGTTGTTGAGATAAATATAACCCAGTGTTATATATTGTATTGTGACATTTCAAAGATAGGTTTCAACTTTGGCTTCATCAAATACTTAGCTACCATAAAGGAAAACCACTCTTCTTGCTGAGATCACAGATCTTTGCTTTGTTATTCCCTAGTTTTCATATTTTATGTTAGCTGCTCTGCTAGAACTACATGGTTCCTCTTTTTTTTCTTCTGTGAAGATACCAAGATGATTCCATCAATAAATTATACTGATTACTTTTGATTATAGTTAAATGTCTAGCCTGCTGACAAAAGAGTGGTTTAGTTATAATCCTGTCCTGCTTACTTGATACATTAGCTATTTTCTATACTGGTTTTAGGTTTGTTCTTTAAATATTGTGTTAATAATGTATTTCTCAAACCACATTTGAGTGTTAGTTGTTAGAAAGTGGTCTTGGCAACTGGTTATACTACTTTTGGCTGGTTCACATTAGTTAATTTAGTGTGTAGTTTATGACTTTCTATATATCTTTTGTGACTGTCAGACCAACTTTTCATTTATTAATAGCATTATTAATTATTAACAACAGCCCTATTACATTTCAGTTGTAGTTCATGCTCTCTGACCAACATATGGATAGAATTTTACTTCCCTACACACACAGTTACTTTTGATAGTCAATAATTATCAAAGCTGCCTAATGGAATCAGAAGGAAATTCCTTTTAAGCCAAATTCTGCTCTTTAGTGAGTGTTGTCTTAGTAAGAATCCACTCTATTGTTAGTCTTTCTGTTTGTCATTATCATTATTACTTTTCCTCTTCCTAGTATTTATTGCTACAATAAATTGACTTCAATTCATGTCACAGATAGACTTTTGAAAATGTGCGTAAAGGGGATATTTGTATACTGAATCACATCTTGGTATTGACTTTTGTAATGCTGACATTTGTATGTCACTTAAGTCACCATGCTAAACACTTTATAATTATTATCTCACCCTCACAACAAACCTAGGAGGTAGATGCTGTTATCACTCCTATTTTACAGATGAGGATAAGGAGTCAAATAGATGTTTAAGTGATGTGCCCAGGGTCACACATCTAGTAAGTGTCTGAAACTGTATTTGAACTTAGGTCTTACTCTAGGCCCAGTGGTCTATCCATTCTATCACCTAGTTGCTATTTATAATATTCATTATAACATGGGAGCTACATTCTTATGCCCCAGATTTTGTCCTGATATTAATTAAAGACTGTGCTTTGGACTACTGACATTTGCTTCGAGGAGCAACCTGCCTTTGTCCTTTGTCAAGAAAAGGCCCTTAAATTTGATAGTTGAGGTTATTGGTGACTTTGGAGAGAGGAGTTTCTGTTGAGTGATGAGGTTACAAGGCAGGGAGCAGAATGTTTAGACCACAGAGAGAGGAGGCATGAGGCAGAAGTGTAGATGGCAGTTTGGAACTCCCTTCAGAAAGTTGCCCTTTGACCTTAAATACGAAAAATAGGTGTAGTGGCTCTTTTTTGGAGTGTCAGTCGATTGAGGAAAGGCTGAACAGATTAGGATATGTGAAAATAATGGAATATTACTGTACATAAATAGGAAATGGTGAAAGGGATGGCTTGTGAGAAACCCAAGAAGACTTGTCTGAGCTTTGCAAATCCAAGTCTGCATAGTTTATACTGTAGCAACAACATTGTAAAGGTAAACAACTTTGAAAGAGGAATTCTGAACTAAGATGTGGCCAGCCTTGATTCCAGAGGACTGATAATTAAGTATGCAACTAACCTCCTGATAGAGAGGGAAGGGCTCAAGTTGCCCACATTTTCAGACTTAGTAAATAATGAAATTTGTTTACTTAAGTTGCATATTTTTCACAAGAATTTCCTTTTGCTCTTCCTCTTTCCTTCTCACTCCTCCCCATTTTGGAGAGATGAGAGAAGAGAAGGCAAGGATAGGATTCCCCAAGATGAGATAAGAATAGGGGAAAGATGAGAAATTTATTTTAAATTTATTATAACTTAAAAGCAAACTCTACAGGATAGGTATTTACATTTGCCTGTGCAACCTTCTCCTGATCTGCATCCTGTATGGAAATGCTCTTTTTATTTAGAATTCTAGTTTAGAATAAAAAGAAAGCAAAATGGGAAAAGGGGAGTCAGATAAGAGGCAGAAAGAGTTTATGTTTATAGTTAGCAAGGAAGAAACTTGTAAATAAGGAAATATTGAAGATTAGAGAGATCTTGGGAATGAGAGCAAGAAGATGGAACAGGATGATATCATAGGTATAAGAAAAGGGCTTATACTTAAGGAGAAGGACCACCTCTTCTCCAATAAAGGGGTCAGTAAGTAGGGATCTGTTGTTGCTAGTCCTTTGTGCGCGTGCGCCCTCTCATCCCCCCACATCGGGAAGGTGATATCTTGATATTCAAGTGAATTGTATATAAGTGAGGGAGGTCTGTGCAAAGTCACCTGCCTCACTTTCTCTTCTAGCCTTCTGGGTCTGGTGGTAAGAATTAATGATCAGGATGACTGGAGTTGGCATGTATTGCAGTGGGAGACTCCCCCCCATTAAAGATAGAGTAGAAATTAAGGCCTTGAGAAATGAGTAGGTAGAAAGGAGAGGGAGCTCTTGGGGAATGACATCAGTTTTTTGCTTAGGTCAGATTTACTTTTATACAAGTATGATTGAGTAATAGTATGATTTTTTTTTTAGAACTCCGCATGAATCTGGTAGGACTTCTAGAGTGGGAGTACTCTATATCCCCTTCTCTTTTGAATTGAAGAAGTAAGAAGATTCACCAAATTAAAGATGTTGTCCTGTAAGGGAAGCAAGGAAGAAGTAATTGTATACTCCTCTCTATTTATTGATGTCATCAAAAGTTTATAGTTTGATCTGGGAGGAATTTTAGCTATCTGTTAAATCTTAAACCTTTCATTTTATAGATAAGGAAACTGATTTAAAGAGAAGTTAAGTGACTTTGCTGTGGTCAGTGGGATAGTTGAATGACTGATCTGGGACTTGACACCAAATCTTTCCTGTCCAGACTTTTTTTTTTTTTATTATAAACATACTACTTACAGGCATAAACATTTTAATACTTTATCTCCTCCAGAATTTATCTAATTGAATAGACTTAGATGTTAATTAGACAAAGAGCAATTAGGTGCCATACTACTAGATGGCAGACATGGCAGTATCTATAGCCTTGCAAGGTATTGTGCATGTGATTGATGTTTCAATAAATGTTTTGGAATTACATTGAATTGAGATATTAGCCACAGGAGTTTGTGCTGTTATAACTGTGTGGCATAGTGTAAAGAAGCTGAGAATTCAAATCCTGTCTCCAACCCCTTGGGCAAATCAGGTTAGCCATTACAAACCAGATTTTTCTCAACCTTAAATTGGATTGGACGCTAGTAAAGCCTGTAAAAAGCCCTGTAAAGCCCCTTCCAGAGCTAGATCTATTTTTCTTTGACAATATAGTTTCTTCTGCAGTTGGAACAGAACTCATTTTTCTCTGGTCTTTCAGGTAGTTAGTCTTCCTTTAAAGCTCAAACTTTTAAGAGACCACAGAGATCTTATTTCTCCCTGTACCTCATTCCCAATCATTAAAAAATAATAAAAATACAAACACCAAACTAAAAAATCCATGCAAAGAGGAGTTGATACTTAAACATCAAAACAAATTTCAAGTAATAAAAATTAAATTAGCAAAACAAAGTAAAAGCTGTCATGAGGAAAGGCAGGTGTGGTATAGTAGAAAGGACTGCCAGTTTTGCTGTCAGAAGAAATGGAATTGAGTCTGAGCTTTGACACTTATTTTCTGTATGATCTTGTACAAATCATCTAAATTTTCTATGCCTTACTTTCCTCTTTTGCAAAATGGGAATAATATAAGAACAGATTTGTCAGAAAAACTTTTATAAAACAGAAATGGACAACAGTCCAGTTGTTTGATATTCTTTGTGGTTTTCTTGGCAAAGATACTGGAGTGGTTTGGCATTTCCTTCTTCAGCACATTTTGCAGATGAAGAAACAGAGGCAAACAGAATGAAGTGATTTGCCCAGTGTCTGAGGCCAGATTTGAATTCAAGGAGATGAGTCTTCCTGATTCCAGGCCCCACACTCTTATCTCCTGTACCACATAATGGCCTCAATATGAATATGAAATGCTATTATTGTTTTTGTTTTGTTGCTATCTTGAGAAACCAGGGTATATGGCTATTTTAACTAAGTGCCCTCTACTCTTTGAGATTTATGTAAAGTAGGAGGTATGTTCTCTCCTTCTTTCTCTCTTTCTCTTTCTCCTTGGTCATAATTATACATCTCTCACTCCTGTTTTGTTATTCTTCCCTGTATATTTTGGTAAGACCAGTGCTACTTATTTGAATTGCCAGTATTTTTTTCAGAACAGCACTACAAGACAGACACTCAGATTTAGAATGAAGAGTTCTAGGTTTTTTTCTCCATCTCTTTGGCCTTAGTCAAAACCCAGGCAAAGTTAACTTTTAGAGATTTTAGTCAGATTGTACTTAGTTACCATACTAATATGATAAACACAGATAATGGAGCTGTGCCTTGTATTTTGTGTGTAGAATAATACCTAATGAATTCAGGTTTGATGTTGTACATCATGCCATGGGAAAGCCAAGTTGTCTTATCAGTTAACTTTTGGTGCTTTCTCATTTTAAAATTTACAGTGGTATGCTTTATGAATTTTGGATTAAATGGGGGAGAGGTCCAACAGATCCATGGTAAATAATTTTTGTTCATTATAGGCATAAATTCCATGGTAAAATGGTGTCTCAGCTTCCATTCTGTGTACGACCACTTCCTGGGTGAAATAATTTATAAATCTACCCTCTTGCTGCTGTACTAACCTCACCCACTTAAGTGGGCCATCATTAGTGGGGTAAAGTTAATGTTGAAGATGTAGTTTATTTGTCTAACAGGTCTCATTTAGGCTTTGAATTTTCACATGATCTTATAGTGGAAAGGTTTTTGAGAAGTCCCCTTGGATTTTACCTAGTCCAACCCTCTTACATGACAGATAAGGAACCTGAGAAATGAAATGACTTTTCCAGGTGTGTTAAGAGACAGAACTGAGATTTAAATCCACAACCCAGAACTTTTCCCACTATTCCTCTGCCTCTCATAGAGCAGCAGTGTTCTTAACCATTTGTTAATCTTTTGTTTTGTTTTGCTTTTTGGTCTGTCCTGGAAGCCTTTGTCTGCATGGTCAAGCCTGTGGGACCCCTTTTTCTTTTTTTGGGGGGGGGCCTTTTTAGAATACTGTTGTTTTAGAATTCTGTTTTTAAATGCATAAAATAAAATTCCCAGAAAAACCCAGTCATTGAAATTATTATTAAAATATTATAAACACACGCAAGACCATGGCCCCCATCGTATTAAGAGCATTCAGTCTTAGAGGACCAGTAGACATCAGAGAAAGGGGAGAATTTTCTTCGTTCTTATGCTTTAGAAATGTTCCTTCTGTGAAAGGCATAGATTGGAATAGACAGTGTTTAAGATCAGCTGTATGTTTTATCATCTCTTGCAAGAAAAGCATGAAGGGGTTACTCCTTTGTGCCTTTAAGTAAAGGGAGATACTGGGATATAAAAGCGTCTTTGAGGGTTTTGAAGGAAAAAACAATTTCATTTTCTTGGGCAGAGAATAGTAAGATTTTTTAGGTTTGAGTGTTTGAAGCATGTGTTTCTTGTCTTCTTAATTATAGTTATATTTTGGTGCCTGCCTGAGAAGCAAAATTCTGAAACCAGACCCTTGGGTTCAAATTCAGCTGCCAGGTGGTTTTTGTTGAGGTGGGTGTTCCTGAAATGATATGGGGCAGAGTGAATTGATATATCTCCTCTTCTTGTCTTCTTGGTTCCCCTCCTCCCTAACCCCCTCTCCCCACCCAGCTGACAGGCCACACATAATTGTTTTCTGGAAAGACTTTTGCTTAGGGGAAGAAAAAGATGGGAGAAAACAAGATGCAATTTATTAGATTAGATCAATTTATGTATATTTTGGCCAGGCTGGGTAGCAGTGGCCCATGTCTGTTTTGTACTATTAGCTCATTTTGTAGCTAATGAAGCACCATGGTGGCTGGAATTGATGGGAAGGAGGGTGTGAGGGAGGAAGGAAGGGAAGGAGGGAGGAGCCTAGAGGAGCATGTGGAAAGAGATTTCTGCAGTCTGTCTGGAGAGATGCCCAGATTTCCCAGCCAAAAAAACAAATAAAAATAAATAAAAGGCAAGTGCTGAATGACACAAATTATGATATTAAGTAGGGATATGTTATTGAAAATGTGTCATTCAGCCAGCTCGCTGCTTGTGGGGGTGGGGGGCTGAGGGCTGGGGGTGTGTTGTGTTGTCTGGCGAATCGGATCTGCAGACAATCAAACTGAATACTCTCAGAGGTCTTTCAAACTGTGGCGTTTTTTTTTTTTTTAATGTAAATGTTACATATTCCAAGGATCTGACTTGCGTCCTGCTCAGATTTCTTTAAAACAAAACAAAACAAAACAAAACAACAGCGACCCATGATAATAAACCTTCTGAATTTTGTTTCTGTCATTTTTTTATGGGGGGAAGGGGAGCGTATTCTAGAGACCTCCTCTTTGGTGTTAGCTCCTTTCCATCAACATAAATAACCTTTTCTCCCCTCCCCCTACCAAGCCATTGCTATTCCTGCTGTCCTATTGCTGTGCTGAATCTGCACTGCCGGTTGCTTATTACGTACAGCAGGAGGATTGTTGACAAGTGCTCTGAAGCCTCTCTCTCTCCCTCTCTCTCCCTCTCTCTCCCTCTCTCTCCCTCTCTCTCTCTCTCTCTCTCTCTCTCTCTCTCTCTCTCTCACTGCCCCCCCTCCTCCCTCCTCCTCTCCTTTCCCTCTTTCCTTCTCTCTCTTTCTCTCTCTGCAATGATCCGGCTCTGAGGATGGCTGTTCCACGGGTCTGTCAGGTGCAGTGTTTGGTGGCTTGTCTTGAGGAGCCTGGGATAGAAGGTGTGTTCATATAAACAAAATGAAATCGAGCTCTAGATTTTGTTTTAGGCTGATGTGGCTTTTGTTGAGGATATAGGCCTTTGTGGGTCTCCCTGATGGAGTCCTGATTAAATCCATTATGGATGGCAAGGTGCTATATAGGAATATGTAAAGTATTGTGATTTGCTTAATATTAATGTTCTTTCCTCTTTGATATCCTCCCTGGGGGGCAGTGCTGGGGCCTGCAAAGGTGCTGTGGAAATTTACAAGGGGAGAATTCATGCTGTTAGCTCTATTGACCATTTTGGTCAAAACTGCAGTGTTAACCAGGCACCCGTAGGTTTGAACATTTCTTTCAGGACCTGTCAGGCATCTAGCTTTATCAGCCTTCTTCATATTAGTGCTTATTTAATAGCATTTTAAACATTATAGATAAATACATTTAACAGGATGCAAAATGCATTAGCTCACTGACTGTAGTGAGGGAAGTAGAAATCATATGATTTCATCTTCCTTCTCCCCCCCCCCCAGTTTCAAAATGGTGGGGGAAACTGAGGCATATTAAGAGTGTGGTTTTTTTTTTATTATAAGTGACTTATCCATGGGTACAGAGTGCCTCGGATTTGGGGAATAGAAGTATGTTTTTAGCTCCTGGTCTTCTGTTATTTCTTTAGTGTTATGTGCATTCAGCCTTATTGAATAGACTGGATCCTGGGTCATTCAAATACTTGTAGATGTTAGCTTTTAGAGTAGATCTACAAGGTACAGACAGCCCCCTGCAACCCTTGCAAATTCAATTATATCCTATATTACTGTAGTTCCACTTCCTTTCTATCCCCTGCTTCCAGTATAATTGACTTGAATGAAATCTGGCTTAAAAGGCAATAGGTCTAACTGAACTTTGAACCCAGTTTTACAGTTACCTCATTTAATCCCTTTGGGTATAATATTCTGGCCTTATTTCAAAACTTCTTGAGAATGGGTGAATGATTGTCTTGTTTTAAATGTTTTATGTACCTACCTTCCTACATGGAAGCAAAGGGGATGATAATAAAATATACTTAAAAGGCCGTGGACTCCTTAGAAGAGAGTTTGTACAAAGCCTTGACAAAGTTCATTCCCTGGAAGACCAGTAGCTAGTGGAAAGCCGTTTTCTAGATTTGGTTAAATTTAGTGTGGTTGTTTACCTTGACAAAGGCGAGGCAGACCTGTATCTGAATCTGGCATCTAACTGGCATCTAACACCGCTGAAGTTCTGTGAACCCCAGTTAGCGCTTTTGGGCTTCAGGATTCTTTTCCTATACAATGGGGAGATTCATACTCATATATATCTTTCATGGTCTCTCCCTTTATAAAATGCAAACTTCTTGAGGTAGGACTTATTCTTTCTGTTTGTCCCCAGTGTCTAGTACACTGCTTATCATAACAAGTACTTAATAAATGATTATTGATTGATTAGTGCTCACAAGGTTTCTGTCAGCATCAAATCAGGTATACGTTCAGTGGTGTTTTTATTCTTGTAGATGCTTCAAGCTCCTAGAACAAACATAAAATGGCATAGATGTCCCTGGCTTTTTTCCTGAACATTTAAGTACCCATTGGAGTTTGTATAAATCAAGTAAAATTTTAATTGCTTTAGTATTTGAAAAGAAATCTGTGTGGATTTTTCAAAAGTGAAGCATTTTTGGGGGGGAAGTATTCTTTGTACAAGCTTAACCATAAAGATCCATTATTTCTGTTATATGAGTTTGTATCTGGGTATGCCAGGTTTTCAGAAAGTGAAACACCACTCTTTTTTCTAACTCATATTTTGAGGCAAGTCGTCTTCTTTACTCTCTCTGTCTCTCTCTCCATGATGGACCAAGACAAAGACATAATGATTCATTTTCCAAAACTTGTTAGCTTTTCATCCCAAAATGTTACGGATGGCTCCTTTTCCTTTGGTCACATTTCTTCTTTTTACCCCCCTGTCTTTGGTAGGATTGGGGTTTTCCTTTTGGGGTTATACACCCACATAGGATGACTTTGGGTGTGCAGCTCAGTTGTTTGTGATTGTTTTCAAGGCATATATGACAAAACTGGAAATTCTTCCATTTATGACTGTGTTCAGAATAAGAAGAAATTAGTGTATAATAAGGAGGATGGGGTTGGACGATGAGGAGAAGACTCAGTGGATTCTATCTCCATCTTTGTGACCTTAATCAAATGACCCCTTTGTTCCTCACTTTTTCAATCTGTAAAACAGGGGAATTGACCCCTGGCATTGACAAGATCGTTTTCTTGCTCAGTTTCCTCTCCCCCTCCTCCCTGAATTTACCCTCTCCAGCTTCTCGAAGTTTGAGTTGTAATATGATGTCCCAAGGAAGGGCTGTTGTGAGATCATCAGTGGGAAATAGAGAAACTGGAGCTTTGGGTAATAAGGTCAGAAAAGGCTCATAAATATAACCACATTCCCTTGGAGACAATAGCCTACCAAGGACTTCCCGTTATCTTTCCACAATTTGACCAGAAATCAGGTTGAAAAGGGGGTAGATACTTCCTTGGAGAATTTAGAAGAGTGATGGGGTAGTCAGAAAAGAAGAGAGTCAATTCAGGAAATTATACCATTTAAAGTGGTACAGGAATGAGGAGAAACTTTCCTTGTCATTAGTGATGTTAGATCTCCTACTTTATCTGTGCAGTATATTTGGGCCCTTTTCCCACCCCTATCCAGAAATGGAAAGGAAGATTGGTTAGGTTACTAATCACTGCAGTTTGCCTTGAGATTGGTTGTTATGAATGCCCTCCGTGGAAAGAACCACACTCTCTCACACATAGTAGGTGTTTAGCTACAGAAAACAAAAGGAGGATCCAAGATACAGTTCAGTTCAGTAGACTTTTGTTGTTCAAACAAAATGATTTGCAGACCTAGAGCTCTAGGCTATTTTTCAAGAATATTGAGAGGTGTTTGTGCATAAAATTTTCCTGACTAGAATGCAAAATTGAGAGACAAAGGGAAATTGATAGTCTGTTTCCTTCGCTGTATTTGGGGGCCATTTTCACTAGGGAAGGTTATAGCTCTTTCTTATAATCTGAGATATCCTGGCTGCCATTCTTCTCTCTCCCTCTCCCTTTCTATTTTCCTCTCCTTTTTTCTCCCTCTCTCTCCCCCATGTTTTGAAATGTAAAACATAAGCCCATTTGTGCCTGCCATGACAAGCTGTCTGATGTTGGCCTTTGGCATGGTGGTCATCCTGCTGCCTGTCAAAAGTTCAGCCCTTGCCTTCTCTCCTTACCTTTATGTGTGTCCTGAGCTTATCCAGTTGACAAAGAGATGAGATCCCTGTGGTTGGGCCAGCTTTCTTGACTTAGGCTCCAGGCCAGGATTCTAATAATAGATAAATAACTTTGACACCCAAATTGTTGAACCTGTGAAGCTAACCTTTCCTGTTCCACCTGCCTCATGGTCTTTCTTATTCTGTAGTCTCCCATGCCAAGACAGGGAATCAAAATAATTTTTCATGCTGTCATCTTTTTTTTTTTTTTTGTTGTTTGTTTTAAATTCTTCACTGGGACTATCACAGTAGGCAAACTGAGCATTCTGCACACCTAAGCACCTCGAGATCCAAAAGCCTCTCCATCCTAGAAAGCAAGAGGAGGCAGCACTTTCACTAATTCTGAATTTACACTTATAAAAGAAAAATCAGGCAGCAACTGTTGGAAGCTGTACGGTGGAAGCTTGCCGCCTGTTTAATATGTAATGTGATACCTTGTCTCACAGTGACAAGGTGACAGATGGCTTTGGCTCTATAAAACAGAATTACCTTTTGTGCATCTCTTGCACAACACAGCGCAATACACTAGCACTCCCTAATATGCTAATTAGTTGGGTGTGCTACAGATGTTCTAGAAGTCTGGAAAGGCTTCAAAGGTAAAGGTCTCATTGTTTTCCTTTTATTTATTGTCTTTCTCTAGGTCTGGATGGGGGGCGTGTCTTGAACACAGGAGATTCTTTTAATATTATTTGAATTGTTTTATGGATGTATTATATAAGTTGGGGGTTGGATGGGGAGGATAGGCCAGAAGCCTACCATCGGGGGAAAAACAGGTTAGTGAGAAAAGAATAATTTCCTTCAAACATATTCATAATCTGAACCTTTAGGCAGAATGAAAGTTAAGCTTTCTTGAATTTTTAGCTCTGACTTCCTAACCTCTTTTGTGTTTGGGCCAAGGGGCAGGAAAATGCTAATATATGTATAACTTCAGCTGGCCTCTCTTGCCAATAAATGGTTGCTGCACAGCCCTATATAACCTTTTTTGTTCATTCTTTTTCAGTGCTGGTGGAAAAAAGTGGAGCTCAAGTTGCTATGTTGAGTTGCCAGGCTCTGGTCGGCATTTCATTTCTTGCTAATTTGGAAGGTGGAGGGAAAAGCTACTGGACTTGGCAGTCATTACTGATTACAGGGTGCTGTTTTCTGTTTGTTTTTCTTCTGGGTTTGGAGTGTGTGTGTTGTAAAGGGTTGCCTTGAGCTTTGTGGTGTGGTGTCAGTGGAACTGTATCAGAGCCCTGTTACAAAGATAGCCTCTCCTGTTTGTCCTTGGCTTGGATGGGCCTGTAGTCCCAGCATCATTTGGGCCCAGAGGCCTCCAGGATAGTTGTACTGTATCACATGTTTCTTTATTGAGAGATAAAATGGAAGTGCTTCAATCTGGTCAGTTATTAATATAAGAGAGAAAGATAGAGGTCTTGGGAAGACTGGGATTTTCCTCTCTTCCCTGAAAAAGAAGCAAGGGGTGGGACACAATTAAAATGTAATTTGGGATTTGAAAGATGTTGTCTTTTATCTTAGTTTCTTTCCCTGACTTAGAGTAATAACACTTGGGACAGAAGGACGCCTGCCCTGCCTATCAGCCCCATTTTATTAATGGGGGAAGCCCAAAGCATTATCTGAGTGCTTAGATCATGTGATAATTATGTCTATTTTGCCTGGTGGCATTAGCCATCATCGTGTCGACCAGCTGTTTGGAAGGAAAAGGATCATGTGGTCCTGGTTTGTATTGAAATACCCAAGCTCAATCTGAGTTGTGTTCAGTAGACTAGAGAGATATAAGGAAGGCCTAGCCAAATGTGTAGGATGCTTGCCCGGGAAGAAAGCTGATTTTTCTCTGTAGCAGTAAGGGGGATTTTAATGGATGATGATTCACCAATTAATAAAATTTATTAATTCTTTTGCCTGTAATGATAACAATCCTCTTTCTTTTTAATAGAAAATGATTCACCAATTAATAAAATTTGCTACTTCTTTCCCCTGTGATGATATTAGCCCTCTTTCACCAGGGTATGAAAAAAGTAGAATTTGGAGAAAAAGTTAAGTCTGTATCTTGGACCTTCTACATATTCCCCAGGTGCCATATAGGACATGCTACTTTTAGGCTCCAGTTTTCTTACCTATGAACTGAATGGGTTAGAATGTTAAGGCCCTTTCTAACAATTTGGAATAGTGGATAGAGTGAAAACAATCCAATTTCTATTTCTATTCAATTCTAATCTCACTCCAGATGTTATGAAGTGTGTCCTAAGACAGACTCTGTTCTCTCATCTATTAAATGGGGAAATGAATATCTCCTACCTAACAGGGTTGTTTTTGGGATTCAGATGATAAAATGCATCTAAAGTGTTTTGTAGAACCTAACAGCATTATATTATTTTGTCAACTACCATTACTGTTGTATATAAATTCACTTCAGCCAGCATCTATTAAGCAACTGCTACATTCTAGATTCTACACTTTGTTAATAAATAGTGACTTGCTGAATATCCAGCTGACAGTTACATGGACCTATGGGAGACCCTTAGTGTTTTCACCTTAGATTATAGATTTTAATGACATGCAGGATCCTCTCATAAATGCTTCCCTAGCCAAATGCCGAGTAGCCACATTTTTCATTTAAGTCAAAGTAGTTACAGTAGGGAGGCTACCATCTTGTCTGCTGTTAGCACTACCATCAGTCTTAGGAGCCATTTCCAAGAACTGTGTCCATTGGGAGAGGCATTCGAAAATTACATTTTTGTGTGTTGAAATTTATTTAGACTTCAATACCATAACTTTGTGGGACCCTAACCTCCTCTCTCCCTGGGGGTACAATTTTTACACATTCTTTAGTAATACCAAAAATATAATTTTATAGATAATTATAGAATATTGACAGTTTAAATATATTCTTTGGGGGTGGCTAGGTGAATAGAGCACTGGCTTTGAAGTCAGGAGGAACTGAGTTCAAATTTGGCCTCAGACACTTAACACAAAACTAGCCGTGTGACCTTGGGCAAGTCACTTAACCCCAATTGCCCTACCTTCACCCCTCCCCCCCAAAAAAAAAACCCCGAAAAAAATTAAATTTATTCTTTGGTAATATTCTATAACCTAAAATATGGTTGTATAGATAATTATAAAATACTGATCATAAGCTTGTCATCCAGAGCTGGAAGGGTCTATATGAGACATATAGTTCTTACCCTCTTCCCACCCCCACCCCCTTTTTTAGCAGATGAGGAAACTAAAAGATTAAGAGAGATTTAAGTTATTTATACAATGCCATGAAGCTTCTATGCAGTAGAACTGGGATTCAAACCTAAGGATTTTGACACCAATTTCTTGTTTTCTTTCTCTAGCACTTTGCAAGGAATTTTAAAATCTTAAGAGTTGGGTAGACCCTAAAAAATACCCAGTAAAAACTGCTTGTAAAAGCAGGAATTTGTTTTATGCCATACCCATAACTGGTGATCGTCTTGCTTCTTAAATATTTTACATGCTAGGTGGGTCAGCTACCTCAAACAAGTTATTCCATTTTTTTCTCTATACATATTTTATTGGTGCTCTTTTTAAAATCATCAGTATTGCTTTCCAGTAACTCCTCTTTCCCCACCAACCTCCCAATCCTTTCTTATATAAGATATAATCAAACAAAACAAATCAACCCATTGGTCTTGTCTAAAAATGTGTTTTTCCTTCCTTATTTGTAGCCTACCATGTTCCTTTTTGCTGGGAAGTAGGGGAGTAGGGGGAGGGGGGAGAGGGGCCGTGTGTCACTATCAAGTCTTGAAATTATGATTGGTCATTGCATTGATCAGTGTGCAGAAGCCTTTTAATGTCATTTACTTTTATGCTGTTGTGTTTATCATGATGACTGTTCTTCCTTCTAGGTGATGACTGTCTTGCAATGTTGAAAAAAAAAGATTCACTATAGATCTGCAAATATCTTTTACCCAGTACTTATATAACGTGGTTTCAAAGATCGTTATCTTTTTGGTTATTTTCTTTGGGACTCCCCCTAGATTTTTACTTTTTCTTCTAATACATGACATACAATGGAGTGTTGCATATATAGTTGTAATCAATTAGTCTTGGTTGATTTTCTTGAATTGTTTTTCAATCCCTTTCTTTTTAACTTGTCATTACAAAGGAAGGCTTGCTGGGGAAGAGAGTAGAGAGAGATGTTCAGAAATAAAAGTGTTTTAAAAACAAAAGACTTCTAAAGATGTTTTCAGAAATGTAGCAAGTACTATTTTAACACAGAGGATAATGGTAATATTACTTTCCTTCATTTAGGAATGACACTTTTTGTCACTTGTAGCCTTATTATGTTAGATTTTTAAGTAGATACATTACATAGTTGGCTCATTCTCAATTTACAGTAATCTAAATCTTAGGTCTCTTCACATGCAAGCTATTGTTTAAGGCAGATGTTCTCTATCCTACTTGTGTGGTTATGGTGGTTTTTTTTTTTTTTGAGCCTAAATTCAGGATTTTACCTGTATCATTGTTAGCCTTCCTTATCAGCCTGAAAGTCCTAGTCTTCCTGGACCTTTTTGTCATCCATTATATTATCTAGCTTTTGTCATCTGAAAACTTGAGGAACCTGCCTTTTATATCTTTTAAGTTATTCATAAAATTGTTGAATTGGACAAAACTAATTATAGGGCTTTTCTTTATGATACAAGAGCCTTTTCCCTGGCTTAACATTATTCCATTAATTAACACTTCTTTGGGTATGCTTGTTCAGTCAGATATATGAATTCATATAACTGTAATCATATATATATATATAGATAGACAGATACATATGTGTGTATATATGTGTATGTAAAATCTCCTTGTTCACAGGATGTGATTAAAAACATTTCTTTTATTAAAGAAAAAAAGGGAGCTAAGTTTCACTTGGCAGAGTGGGCTCCTATTGAACCCATGATGGTTCCTAGAGATCTTTTTTAAAAAATGAACAGATTTGATGCATCTACTTTTTTATTTGATAGATTTCTTTGATAACAAAGTATATAAAACTGAAAATGTACTCCCCTGGAAACTTATATTAGCGCCATATTCTGCATCTGTTTTCATATTTCTTGAATTTTTCCCATTTGTCAATTTTTAGAGTTCTTTTTTTTTAGTTGTTTAGTAAGCGCCCATTTATCTGTTCTGTAATTTTAATGGCAAAATATTGATCTTAGTTGTCCTCTTCCATAATGTACCTTTAAGAGATTAGAGAAAAGAAAGGAGGAGGGAAAAAAATGGTACAGGGACAAAAAGCGGCCAGGAAACATAATAAAAAAAGTGGGCATTGAGTGGATGGTAATATAAAGGAAGTACATGTCTTTTTGCTGTAGTTGTGAAGCTAGAGAGCAACACACATGCACACACACTTCGTAGTTAGGTAAAATATGATTGTAAATTGGGAGAGGCTTGATGAGTATATTTGTAGGGGGAAGGGAAAGAAAGTACTGTTGACTTCTGATGAGAGTAAAGAACAGATTTTTTGAATGGGCCGTGGGAGAGGTGGAAGTACAGGAAGTATAATCAGGGTGACCAATTTCAGAGTTGAAGATCTTAGAGATAAGTGGTTTTGAGTGATAGTAGAGGGTGTGACCTAGAGTAGGAAGTAGAAATCACATGTTATTAGTCAACGAGAGAAGAAAATCCGTGTTGCCATATAGTAGCAAAGATCTATTGAATTTTCAAGTTACCAAGGAAGTTTTCAGAGGACTGGGTCAACAGGTAGACATAAGCCATGTACTGATGTTATTGAGGACAGTGGAGAATGTCGTGGATTTCATGAGATGGGTGATGATAGAGTTAGAGTATAGGAAGTTGCAGCCAGGAGCAAAGAGTTTCTTGATGCCTCTTCCTGCTCCTGTGTATCACGGGTTAAGAGGTTTGGTGTTTTGTGAGAGAGAGAACATGTGTTGGAGAGGGTGCCTAGAGTTCGAGAGAATGTCCTGTGTGTGAAAGCCTGATTTCAGTTAGTTGAAGGGGAGGTTAAGTGTTTGAGCAGGAAGGAGAGTTAATTGACTCCTTAAAGAGTGTGAGTATAGAAAAGCAGAGCAGAGGGGAATAGGTACTAGGGAGATACATTATGAACCAGAATTAAGGTATGGAAATTTGTACCTTATAATGGTGGTCATTTGAGATGACCTTGGTTTGAGAGAGATTGGGGAGGGGACTTAGAAACTGAGAAAAATTGAGAAAAGACTAGGTGAAATTCTTCAGAAGAATTCTTCTAGGAAACTCTATAGAAGTAATAAGACCAGCCTTGGCTCGTGGGGTCAGAGGCTGAATGATAAAGGGAGTAGTTTATGAGTGTTAGAGTAAGGGAAGTTGAGGAGGCATCTTTTCCCTTCATTATTGTTTGTAATCTTCTGATTACTTAAAGAGCTAAATGGTGGAGAAGTTTACTTTTTAAAGAATAAAAAAGTTTCCTTTTTTAAAGAATGCAATCCTATCCTGGAGTAGCACACAGTAGGGAGAACACCAAAGAGAAATATCCCATTTTATTATGAAGAATAAGCAACCAAACCTTTTAGAATAAAAGCCTATCTCAGGATTGCCTTTAAGCCTATGACACATGGCTACATGTTGTTAGTGATGGCAAATATTTAAGTGGAGTTTTGACTTTTGGAAATGGCCAAAGAAGTCATTGAAAACTGAGTCTACTGAATAAACTATCAAGCTAGGCAATACCCTATTTTGTTAGAACTACATTGTGATTTTTATTCTATGGGGTCACTGATAAGCTCCAAATTAGTCCTTAAACAGAGTTCCCCAAAATAATTTTGAGTTATGGATGGCAGCATAATTTCCAAGGAGACCACAAGGTCTTCTAGACTTGATGTAATGGAAAGAACTCTAGATGAGATGTCAAAGTCCTGGTGTCAAATCTGGCTTTTTCACCTACTTCACTGTGGAATGTCAGGCAAGCCACTTAAGAGCTCCTTGTATCTCAGTTTATCTCTTTTGTGAATTCAGGATGTTTTATCTAAGGTGCCTTCCAACTCTAAACTTGTGGTGATGTGTAAGTTTTGTTGTCCATATTTCATAATCATACCTCATTATCCGTTCTTTGTCATCTTCTGAACTACAGGATGATCGGTGGATTGTATTGAAGTGTAGGCAGTTTTCCAGACACTTGCAGAATTTGTCCTATGAATTTGTTAGATTTTTTTTTTCTTCTTGATGAATTACTTTCTCATTACGGATTTATTTCTTTATTGTCCTCCAGATGTCAACATAGGACTGAGTCCCAAATTTCTCATGCCCCTGAATTAAAGAATTGTTCCCCCCCCCCCAAGCTTCTGCTTGTCCAAATTCCGGATCTCCTTCCAGGCTGTGGCATCCCAGCATGCTGCTCTCCAGTGTTCCTTTTAACCATGTGATATTCCCTTTTCTCACCTGTAGGGCTCCTCGCTAATGGCCAATCTAAGGGATTAGGACCAGCATCAGAACAGTCAGAGAATGAGAAGGACGACGCATCACAAGTGTCCTCAACTAGCAACGATGTTAGTTCTTCAGATTTTGAAGAAGGGCCATCAAGGAAAAGGTCAGTGTGTGTGAGAAAATTGATTTATCTTAACCATAAGCTATAATCATATACCTCATCACTAGTTTCAAATGATCATAGTAGCAGGGTAAGATGGGGACCATGCTTTTTTATTTTTATGTAGGATTAGAGACAATGTCTAGTACAAAGTTTGTTGAAGTGTCTGGGTATTTTATAGGCTTGATTCTGGGTTTTCTGTAGTTGAGTTAGTTTAATTGCCATTAATTAAGAAAGCAAAGATTGGCCTACTCCTTGTTTGAAAGAAAGCTGCTGTATTCCATTTTTTCTAAACTTAGAGCAAAATATCAGCTATGATATGGCTGAAAACAGCAGTTAACTCTGAAAATAAGATAATGAATCGACAGTTTAAGGTTTCACAGAACCAACTATTGATAGCGATAGTGATTCTCTTCAACTGTCTTCTTTAAATAACATATTCTAACATCTTCCTTATCTTTTTATATCCAAAACTCGTTCACTTTTATTTCTTTTGTCTTCCACAGACTTGTTTGAAATTGGATTTTCTCTCTTGACCTTTTACCTACTTGGTTTTTCTTCTTGACTTTTTACACACTTAGCTTTACTTTTTTATTTTGTGACCTCTAGTAGGAAACTTTTCTCAGACTATGTTCAGTTTAAATATTTGCAAGGGCAAAGAATTCCCTTTCCCTCTGGCCTTCTTCCCTTCCTCCAGATGTAAGGGTGCTTATAGGGAAACTCCATTAAAGTAAACTGTTGGCAAAGAATTGAGTGTGTTGGAAGTAAACGACTAGCTTGGCCACATGCACATATAGTGAGAACCAACTACCATCATCTTCTAGACTTTTGAGACACTGTCAGCACCTAATCTAATTTGTTTATAATGCTTACTTAAGGGGGGGGGTCTATCTAGGGAAGAACTCTTGGCAGAGTGTTTGTGAATAGTAAATTGTGATCCTTTTCTAAAAGTTTATGCTTTTATTCAGAAGTAATTTGGTTGACTGGTTGTCTCAGAATGTGAAATGAGTGGCATGGGCTAGATGGTCTCTGTGGAGTCCCTTCTAACACTGGAAGACTTTGATCTAATGCTCTTACTTTAGGGAAGGTCAACTGATTGGCAGCTGGAGAACTTAGCCTTTGAGGTTATGTCAATGCTACTTAAATTTTACTTCTTTGTAACACTTAATAGATTTGTATTTTTTGTGTAAATGTTATTTATACAAACAGCTCCCCTTCAGCATTAATAAGATCCTTGGGAATAGTTACTGTTTGATTTTTGTCTTTGTATTTCTAGCACCCAACATAGTATCTAGCATACAGTTGGTAGGTATGTATATTGATTGATTGGTATTTCGCTGTTTAGTAAATTTTGTCAAAATGTCAAGCATTATCTTTTAAAAAATTTTTAATTAGTGGAAATCCTCCCCTCCTTCCAGAAAACAAACTCCCTGGAATTAGCATTTATAATCAAGCAAAATTAATTTCTCCTTTGGCCAGGTTTAAGAAAAAAAAAAAATTAAGTGCCTTTGGATTCTTGAGTCTGTGACCTTTCTGTCAGTAAGTAGGTAACCTGTTTCCTTAGGAGTTGTTTGAAATCATGTTTGGTCTTTTTTTTTTCATTAGAGTTCCCAAGTCTTTCAAAATTGTTTGTCTTTACAGTATTGTTGTTTTTCTATAAATTATTGTTCCACTTATGTCCATTTTACTCTACATCAATTCATACAAGTCTTCTAGTTTTCTTTGAAGCTATTTCATTTTTTTTTAAACCATAATAGTATTTCATCAAATTTAAATACTACATAACTCATTCTGCCATTTTCCAATGGATAGATACCCCCTCAGGTTCCATTTCTTTACCATTCACTGCAAAACATTTTTGTATTTTTCCTTTTCCCTTATGTCTTTGCATGTATAGACCTAGTAGCATTAGTATCCTTGGGTAAAAGCATATGGTTCATTTAATAACTTTTGGGGCATATACTTTCCAAATTGCTTTTTGGAATGGTCAGACCAGTTTATAACTCCACCAACAGTGCATTAGTGTACCTATTTTTCCACAGTTCTCAAGCATTTTTCATTTTTTATTTTTGTCAGCTTGACTAATCTGATTAATGTGAGATTTAGAGCTGTTTTAGTTTTTACTTCTCTAATTACTAGTGGTTTTTTAAAGCATTTAAAAAAAATATGGCCTTTGATAGTTTAGATATCTAACTCAGAAAACTGCTTGTTTATGATTTTCTAGCATTTATCAAGTGGGGAATGAGTCTTTTTCTTGTAAATTTGGAGCTGTTTTCTGAAAAGAGACCTTTATCAGAGTAACTCCTCTTGCTTTCCTCTCTCTCAACCTCTCTCCCTCCCTCCCTCAACTTCTTTTGCTCCCTCTCACCTTCCCTCCCTCCTTGCCTCCTTCTGCCACTCCCCCAGTTACCTCCTCCTCTTCTAGTTTTAGATGGATTGGTTTTAATTTGTGTAAAAACATTTTAATTTTGTGTAATCATAATGATCCATTTTCCCTTCCAAGATATTCTCTGTCTCTTGTTTGCTTGCAAACTCTTTCCTTATCTATGATTTGAAAGGTAATTTCCTTCTTCAGATTTGTTTGTGTGTCACTTTTTATGTCTGGGGCAGGTCATGTGCCCATGTGGGTACCATCTCTGTGCACATTGTGAGATGTCTGTATCTCGTTTCTGTCAGTCTGCCTTCCAGTTCCATCATCTTTTGTCTGGTGCTTTTTATCCTAATGGATGAGATCTTTGGGTGTGTCCAACACTAAGCTGCTGGCTTTGTTTGCTTCCATTGTATGTCTCTTCTGTTCCACTGATTGCTTTTGCTCTTGCTTCTCTCTATTCGCTATGATTACTGTCAAATACCATCTTACAACTCAGAAGCTCGAGTCATCACTGGGTTCTTGATACCTATGTTAAAAGCAGCATAGCAGGCTAAACAGGGTGAAAAGTAGCATTATCTCAAGGTCCTCCAGGATTTTATTATATTATTCTCTCTTTTGTCATAGGTACATTTTCTGGGAAATTCGGGTGACACTACTCAGAGGATTGGGAAGCTTTGAAGGATGTTTTTAGGCCGAGTTGGGAGAATGGTGTTCACATGTACTGACATTCTCTGTTATCTTCTCATGCCCTTGCCTTTTCCCCTTAATCTATTTTGCAAGGTCAAAGGCTCCTTAAGTCACAGATTAAGTTCTTAAATCTAGTTCAAGATCAGTTCATTGAACCCCCTCATTTGGTAGATAAGGAAATGGAGACTCTGGGATTTTAAATGATTTACTGTTGATCACACATGTTATCACAGAGATGAAAGGATTGAACCCAGTTACTCTGACTCTAAACTCTGGCACACTCTTCACTCTCCCATAATGTTACCTCATTATAAACTTAATGTGTAATGACTGTTAACTCATTGAAATTTTCAGAAGCTGCTAAATTTAGAATCCTGCATTAGGAACAAGATACCTGATTACCATATTTTTTCCTTCCCTCGTTTGATATGGTACGAAAGACTGGGAGGCATGTGGAAGCCTGGTGAGGTGCCATGATTGTAGGGTCAAGTGAATAGCTCCTCAGTGGTAGTAGGGGCATCTTTGTTGGTTTTCTAAAAGTAGTCTTTGAGTTTTCAGTGGAAAAAGAGTATAGTTATGAGCAGCAGCATGTTGTATTGGATAGAGTACTGGATTTGAAACCAGTGGGCCTGAGTTTGAGTTTTCCTCTGCCCCTTAATACCTGTGGACTTCTGGGTATCATATTTAATTCCTCTGGACCTGAGTGTACTCATCTGTAAAATGAGATGGTTGTCATCTGAGGGCCCTTCCAAATCTATACCTATGGTCTCTTGAGACCCAGCATTAGTTTTGTGCTAAGTTTGGTGGTGGGGTCCTGTCTTCAAGCAGTTGTCTTGAGCTATACAAGGTCATGCATGATTAATGTCAAAAGTGAGGTCTAGCCTGGAGTAGTGGAGTTAATATTTGTCGTCATAAGTATTCTGGAAAAAGAGAACTAGTAAACATATGACCATCTGTTTACCATTCTAATGAAAAAAAAAATAAGATCCTTAGGCAGAATTCAGGCAGAGCATTTATACCCTAGTCAGTTGGTGACAACTATATCCTCCTGGCATTCCCCTTGTTGTCTGCAAATTCTCCTTAAAGACCACAAGGTATTAGGGCATAGATACTGTAGCATGAGTCAGAGGCCCTGACTTCAAATACGAGCTCTACCCTTATTACTTAGGAGATTTTGGGGGAATCATAGACTTTCTGGGCCTCAGTTTTCTCCTATAAAATGAAGGCTTCAGACTATTCCATCTCCCCTCCCTCCCATTACCTACATCCTGGGGTTTGGGGGGGGGTGGAGAAAATTTGTTTAAGAAGTCATATTAAAACTCATGGCACATCCCACACATGTATTCTGTCTAAGCTGCCCTCTTTGTTTACTCCAGGGCCCATCCCTGTGGACTGGCACCATTCTAGTATCAGTCCCAATCTGTGATTGTCCTGAATTTTCTCTCATTTGAAAACTGGAAATATAAGCCCTTTTGGGCAGATGATGGTTTGTTTCTGCTTTTCAATATCGCACTTTTTGTTCAGTTGTTTCTCATTCAGGTCCAACCCTATTTGGGTTTTCTTGACAAAGATATTGAAGTAGTTTGCCATTTCCTTCTACAGCTCATTTGTCAGATGGGGAAACTGAGGCAAACAGGGTTAAGTGCTAGTAAGTGTCTCAGGCCAGATTTGTACTCAGGAAGAAGGAGTCTTCTGAACTCTATCCACTTTGCCAACTAGCTGTGTTCTCCCCCCACCCCCATTATATAGTATACTTATCCTAGTATTATGCTAGGAAAGCAGCTAGTAGGCCCAAAGGTTAGTGTGATGGTCTTGGAGTCAGGAAAGGAGGACAAATAGAAGAATAAAGATCACTTTCTGTTTAAAAAAAAAAAAAAGACCGCCATTTTGATGAAGGCTTGCTGTCTGTTTGAAAGAAAATGGCAGCCAGACAAATTAGGGCAAGGAATCAGTGACGTGGAGAAGTCTGGGAAGAGGACACCTTGGCTGGAATGATGGTCTTTTATGCGGTTTGTGGTCATTTTTATTTGTTATTCATTTGTATAACTTCGATTTGTGGAACAGAGGAGTTTTGGAGAAATTTACTGCATGGGCTGGCTCCATCAAAAGTTGATGGTGGTCTTGTTATTGTTCCACTATCCCCCCATTTTATTCTGTTTTCCATTTCATTCACATGCCAATTTTAAAGGTATATCTATGTTCTTCCTATATTTGGTGGGTTGAAAGTTAACTGGACACAAGGAATTGAATATTACTTAACTAAGTTACATCGTCCAAGAAGGGGATAGTTTGTCACAGTTCTAAAAGCGGAGGTGAGCTTAATATACTACCTTTTGTTTTTGTTTTTTTGGTGAAGGTAAAGAATTGCAAACAAAGTAGATGCCCATCCATTGAGGAGAGGCTAAACAAATTGTGGTACCAGATTGTAATGGAGTATTTCTATGCTTGTAAGAAGTGATGTGTGGATGAATATAGAAAAGCACAGAAAGATCTATCTGAACTGGTGCAGAGGGAATTAAGGAGAGCCAAAAGAACAATATACACCGTCACTATAACAGTGTAAATGGAAAACACAGGCACACACCAGAAAATCAAAAGTAAACATTGCAAAATGATGAAAGACAAGCCTAGCTTGAAAGAAGAGATATGATAGGATCTTCTCAACACATCCCTTCACCTAGTTGGGAGGTCTGAAGGTGGTTCACATCACCTTTTCACCTTTTGCAATGTATTGATTGTTATATTGATTTATTTTCCCTTTAAAAATACTATCTGTTGGGGCGGCCAGGTGGCGCAGTGAGTAAGAGCGCCAGCCCCAGCGTCGGGAGACCCGGGATTGGTTCTGGTCTCAGATGCTTGGCACCCACACAAAAAATAACTGGCTGTGTAACCTTGAGCAAGTTACTTAACCCCAATTTCTTTAAAAAAAAAAATACTATCTGTTATGTGCATCCTCTCTGTCAGTGGGAAGCGAAATAAACACTGGGAGAAAGCATGGTTGTTAAATTAAAAAACAAATAAACCAGACATTAAGAAAAAAATATTTTAAAAAGCAAAACTGGGGTGTGTGTTTCTCTGTGTGTGTGTGTAGCTTGTCATAGTTTACTGTGGGCTCTACTGATTCTTTAAATTTCTTCTGTCATTGTTAGTTTGAGTTGCCAAAGACAGAAGAGATGTCCCTGGTTGTCACAGTTGCTGGGGACAACATTTTGGAGAAGCTCTTTTCTTTCTAAGTAACTGGAGTTTTTTTCTGAAATGAAACAATATTCGCTGTCACCTTTTTGCAGTTTATAAGAGAGTAATAACACTTGAAATGGCTGCTAAGGAGAGGACAAGGTATAGTCAGAGAAACCATCCTACTGATAACTGGAATCTTCCTGTGTCCTTGTAAAGAAAATGCACGTGTATATGAGATAAACAGCAATGTACACATACATACATCTGCACATGTAGATTTATGTGTGTATATAGATGTATATATGTTTATATGTAAAAATGTATGCGTATGCATACATACATATTTGAGATCCATTTTTATGTTTATGAGAGATCTGTTTTTTTAAGATTATGCACACACATCATACAAGGTTTCTTATCAGCGTACATGCGTGTGTGTG
>NW_027185810.1:3296300-3347780 GCF_028583685.1 Petaurus breviceps papuanus
TATGTGTATTATTTTCTTTTTCTTCCTTCCCCACAACTGAAATAATAAATTGAGAGCATAAGAGAGGATGGAAAAAAAGTAATACTTATATTTTTTTCAAGGTAGTGAGTCACAGAGTAGTGTGGAGGACCGTGAAAGGGGGTGTGGTGGGAGTTTCCTGTCCTCCAGAGAGGCAAGGCTTAGCTGTGCAAATGCCTGTGGAAGTGAGGTGACTCTGTGGTTTGAAAAGTTGGGGGCCTGATGGTGTCCGTGGGTGGCTGATATCCTTTGCACCCACATGTATGGCATCTCTTCCCCTCTAACACTTAAACTCAGAAGACTTTTTTTTTCAACTTGAAGTGGCCTATTTCTTTGAACTGTTACCCTTTTTTTTTTACTTACTGAAATGCTCAAAAACTAAAAAAAGTTTTGGATCTTCTGAAAAGGTGAAGGTGAGCCTTTTTGGCAGACAAATTGTTTTCTTTTGATGTTAACAAAGAAGAGCTTTCTTCTAGGCCTTTGATGCTGCTCTCTGGACCTTGCCTAAAGCTATTTAATCCTATTAAATATGTTGATTTTAAATGTAAAGGGTTTTTTGTTTTGTTTTGTTTTGTTTTGTTTTTAATTTAAGGGAGGGCCAAAGCCATAACTGAATGCCATTTAGCTACTTAATGTGAAAGACCAGGAGTTCTTCCAGTTTTTAGTGGTAACAGGTGAACCTTCAACTACTGTAACTTCCCATATTGCCTTCCTTACTACTTGCCCTCTTTTATGTAATTGTTTAAACAACTCAGTGATTTATTGAAAAAATTCCATGATTTTTGAAATAGGTAGGTCAAGAAATTAGCTTTTTGTTAGTCAGTTACCTTAAGAAGAATTAGCCTTGGAATTAGATGCTACCACATCCTTAAGGTTTTTGCAATCTGACATGGTTTCCACAAGATCCTCTAGAGAAGTGATTCTTAACCTTGTTTGTTTTAGGAGCCATTTTGAGTTCTACGTATGTTCTTTCCTTCCCTCCTTCCCCTCTTCAGCCCTTTTCCCTACTCGAGAAGGCAAGCAGTTAGATATAGATTGTACATGTGTAGTCAGACAAAACATTTCCATATTAACCATGTTGCAAAATGGGGGGGGCAGACTGAAAAAAAAAACCAACCCCAAGAATAATAAAGAAAGTAAAAAAATGCATCAATCTGCATTCATACACCATCATTTCCTTTTGTGCAGGTGGCTAGCATTCTTCTTCATAAGTTCTTCGAAATTGTCTTGGATCATTGTATTGATCAGAATAGCTAAGTCATTCAGAGTTGATTGTTGTATGGTATTATTGTTACTGTGCACAATATTCTCCTTGTTCCGCCCCCTTTAATTTGCATCAGTTCATGTAAATCTTCCTGGGCAGAATATTTTCAAATGGATAAAATATATGGAATTTATTGAAATAAATAGATCCAACTTCATGAATCCCTTGAGGATTATGCATGGTCCCTCATCAGTCCACAGATCCCCATATTAAGGACCCCTTTTCCAACGTGTATAATTCCATTATTTAGTATGTTGCAGTGGAAAGAAGGCAGAAGGTAGAGTCTGAAGATCTGCACTCCACTGACTTTTACTTTGTGAAACAGGGTGAATTACTCTGAGACTTGCTTTATTTCCTTAGTAAAATCATAGTGGTGATCATGGTGGTGATGTCAAATAAATACGCATGCATATAATTTTCTGAACCATGTGAGGTACATAAGACAAGTATCATTACTGCCTCCTCCACCACCATCATTTTACTAAAGATTTAAGGGTAATTTTTGAGACATCCACACACCTACACACATTTACAAAAACACACACATTATCTATCTCTCTACGTGTGTGTGTGTATATATATATATATATATACACACACATAAATTTTATATCTATGAGTTATAAATAGTGTATCATTCATTAAATTGCATGATCTCAGTATCCATACTGTAAAGGTGATTGTGTTAAAACAAGACACTCCACCCTTCCCCATATGTATATGTACATATATGTATATGCACGTGTATATTTCTTTTTTGTTACAATGCAGGAAAACCTTTTCTAAAGAAAGAGATCAGCACTGTGACAACTGGACATTTCAGGGATAGCCTGACTGGGAGAACTTCTAATTTAGATATATAATATAAAGACAGCTTGGAATAGTTGGAGTAGAGGCAAGATGATAATGTGAAAGTTTTGAAACTACCAGGAGTAAAAATTCCACATGAAAGAAGGTTTATATATCTATACTTTGGACGTGTGTGTGTGAGAGTGATTTTTTGATAGCCCTTTTGTTGCTAGAGAGGGAGAAAAAGAGAAAAAGAAACATCGAGAATCAACACAGGAAATGTAACCACTGGTTGCCCTTTAGTACAGTCACATGTCTCATAACCCACACATTTCATTCAGCTTCCCCATTCATTTAAAAGCATACTCAGTACTTTAAAATATTGAATGGAGGGAAAATACTGCCCCAGGCAAAAGAAAGTTGTAAAATGAATAGAGAAACATTAGTAGACTAATATCTATCAATAAATCTGACTCAGCAGCGGTCTTTAACTTTGGAAATGCATCTTCTCCCTATTGCTCAGTCTCTAAAATGGGAAGGTTAATATTGGTGTGCTGTTAAGGAATGAGTTGATTTTGCAGATACCATCTGTTGTCACTTCAGGTCATCAGGGTGGCTCCTGTTTTTATAACTAATATTAGCAACAGCAACAATAAGTGATATTTTGATGTTTTAAGTTCACAAAGTTTTTCCTCAGTTATGCTGGTGTAGAATGTTTAATGCTAGCCTTTGAGAGTAAATTTTTCTTTTCCAAGTATCATGAAGATATTTTATGCTCTACCTTCTTAGTCTTAGGAGATTAATGGGGCAGGATGGAAATGGAGTTTGGCTTCCATTTTAACCTCATCTTTCATGGTGATAACCTTTAAGTTATTTTTCTTTCTTTTTTTTCTTCAGTTATTTTTTCTTTGAGGTATTTTACTTTTTTTTCTAATTTTTCATTCTTGTTGTTTTGCTTGACTAATTCTTGGTTCCTCATAGAGTTATTTGTTTCCATTTGGTTAATTCTAGTTTTTAGAAAATCATTTTCCTTGGTTAATTTTTGGAGCTCCTTTTCCATATCATATACTTTTCTTTTTAGAGAGATGTTTTCCTCATTATAATGTTTTTCTAATTCTGCTATTTTGATTTTGAGAGAATTATTCATTTTGTCTTCTATCTCTCTCATTTTGTTTTCAAAGTTCCTTTTGATCTCATCTAGGAGAGCCTTCTGTACTTGGGACCCATTCCCTGTTGAAGTTTCAGCTTTGGGTGTGGAGTCCACATTGTCTCCCTCTGAGGTTGGTTCCTCCCTCTGAGGATAGTAGGACTCCAGAGTCTTTGTCTTTGTAGTCTGCTTTCTACCCATTTTGAGGCATGGTCCTAGCCATGCCCTACCTCCAGGATCCCAAGCCTTTACTGTAGAGGGTTTTGCCCTGGGGCAAGACTTACTATGTCTTCCAGGTCAGAGGGGGAGTTTGGAGCAAGTGAGGTTCACTCTGTCATCCTGGACTTTGGAGGTCCTGAAAAAGGCTTTTTAAAAAAATTTCTCGGCTATGAAGTGGTAGCCCCAGGAGTGTTTGCTGTCCCCTGTATTTGCTTCTTACCTTGCTCTTTCCAGTCCCAGTCCTTTGGTGATAGGCCTGGTAGTGGACCTTGTGGTTGGTGAGAAGACTTGCCCTCTGAGTTGATCAGGCCCCTTCCGAGCCTGCCTCTGCCGGCCGCACCTTCCAGGCTTCCCGGCCTGCCTCTCAGTTATTTTTCTTTTAAAAGATATTTTATTCGCATTTTTGCTTCTACATCATCTAAAATTTTTCTTTGACCAGAGAGCCATCCACTCAACAACGAATTCTCTTAAGAAGTAAAAGAAGGGAACAAGAGAACTCAGCATCTCCCTTGCAAAACAAATCAATACATCAAAAGAATCTGACAATATGTGCAGTGTTAACACCCCTGTGGACCCCTGACCTCTTTGACTCAAGGAAGAGAAGAGGTGTCTTCTTATTTCTCTTCTTTGGGACCAAGTTATGTTACCCAGTATCCCTCTATTTCCCCTCTGGGGAGAGCTATCCCCATGTATATTTTTTAAACAAAAAAGAGATAAAAAAGGGAAAATCAATATAATTGGTAAATTTATCAAAATGTCTGAAAATAAGGGGCGGCCAGGTGGCTCAGCGAGTAAGAGCACTGGCTCCAGTGTCGGGATGACCCGGACCAAATCCGGGCTCAGATACTCAGCACCACACCCAGAAATAACTGGCCGTGT
This sequence comes from Petaurus breviceps papuanus, assembly GCF_028583685.1. Classification (NCBI taxonomy): domain Eukaryota; kingdom Metazoa; phylum Chordata; class Mammalia; order Diprotodontia; family Petauridae; genus Petaurus; species Petaurus breviceps. Next base: position 3,300,617 of record NW_027185810.1, read on the forward strand.
AAACTTGAGCAAGTTACTTAACCCCTATTGCTTTAAAAAAAAAAATGTCTGAAAATACATGCAAGGTACTCACTCATGTACTTTCCACATCTGCAAAGGGATGAGGGGAGCACATTTTCTTTTCTGTCTTCTGCAGAGCCTTTGTAATTTTGCAATATTTGTGTGTGGAGGGGGGAGGGGCATTTTTTTCCATTTGCCTTGTTGTGGTCATTGTGTATATTGCTTTTCTTCATTTATCATATTTGTCATTTCTTATAGCATATACGACAGGCTTTTTAGCCATTCTCCCAGTAGTGGACATCTACTTTGTTTCCTACACTTTTCTTTTTTTTGCTTTTTGGAGGGGGTAAGATAGGGCATTTGGGGTTAAGTGACTTGCCCAAGGTTACATGGCTAGTTTTTGTGTTAAGTGTCTCAGGCCGGATTTGAACTCAAATCCTCCTGACTCCAGGGCGGGTGCTGTATTCACTGTGCCACTTAGCCCTCCAATACTTTTCTGTCACAAAAAGTGCTGCTGTAAATATTTTGGCGTGTATGGGAACTTTCTTCTTGTGAATGGCTTCTCAGGATTGTAAACCCAATAGTGAAATCGCTGGGTCAAAGGGTAAGGACATTTCAATCATGTTGTTTTTATAATTCAAAATTTATTTCCAAAATGGTTTTACTGATTTACAGCATTACCCAACAATGCAAAATATTTTGGTGCATAGGGAGTCTTTTCTTTTTGTCAACGACCAATAAACATGTGACAATTTGATGGGGTGATTTAAATAGTCGACAGAATAGTTAGTGCTCATAATTTGAGTTGTCCCCAGTTTTAACTAGCACTGACATAGCTCTTTAAGATATGCACAATGCTTTACATATTTTGTCTCATTTGGTCCTCACAACACCCCTGTGAGAGGTACAATCATAACAAGAATCCTAGGGATGGTCACTAGGGCTGTAGTCACTGAGAATAACAATAATTAGTATTTACAAGGCATATTAAAATTTGCAAAAAGCTTTATAAATATTATCTCAATTTATCTTTACAACAATCTGGAGAGGTAGTTACTATTATGCCCATTTTACTGATGAGGAAACTGAGGCACAGAGAGGTTAGATTTGCCTAGGCTCACAAGCTAGGAAGTGGCTGAGGTAGGATTTGAACTCGGGATTCCTCACTCCAACTCTTAAATCCTATCCTCTATCACCTAGCTACCCAATAAAATAAAATGATAGTAATACTTTATACCAGTCGAACTACCATTATCATCATAATCATGATAACTAGCATTATTATAGTGTCTACTAGTTGCCAGCCTTGGTGACTCAGTGTATGAAGCTCTGGACCTGGAGTCAGGAAGACATGAGTTGAAATCTGGCCTCAGAAAACTACTAGCTGTGTGACCCTTGGCAAGTCCCTTGAAGTGTTTGCCTTAATTCACTGGAGAAGGAAATGCCAAACCACTGGAATGTTATGAAAATCCCATGGATGGTATGGTGCATGGATGGGGTTACCAAGTGTAGGACTCGATTGAACAACACCAAAGATGCCAGTGCCTTGTTATAGATTTTCTCATTTGATCATTACAACAACCCTGGAAAGTGGGCACTGTTATTATCCACCATTTAGCAGTTAAGGCACATGAGGCAGACGGGACCATAAAGCTAGTAAGTGTCTGAGTTCAAATTTGAACTCAGGTCTTCCTGATTCCAGGCTCAGCACTTTTATCTCCTGTGACTTCTAGCTGCCTCTATTAATATTAAGTGCTTTGCAAATCTCCATTTTTATCTCTAAGTGACTTTACTAAAGTCATTCTAAGGAAGCTGAGTCCCAGAAAGCCCCAGAAAGTTTTTAGAATGAGTGAGCTCTTCCTTCAGCCCTAGATCGATGATGTTAGCTTTTGTTTGTCTGATTTTGTAGCTGAGAACAAACTGAGCAGGGACAAAAGTACATCGTTTCCCTGTAACTAACAAATAATTTATTTTGGCAACATGAAAAGAGGAGGAAGATTATCATATCCCAGCTTGGATCATTAAAAAGCAGAGCAGATATTTGGGCTGACAGCAGAGAATTAAGTTTTTTGAAAGCTCTATCTGTAGTCTTGGTGGAAAATGCTTGTGTCATTTCTTCAATACTTCCAGGATGTAACATTTCCCTGGCTGTCATTTTCTCCACTGATGGAGATGGCTAAAATGCTTCATCCCTCACCTAGTAAAATGATTTTATTGAAGTTGGAGTGGCCAAAAATTTTCATCTTCAAGTAGCAAAGTTTTTGAAGACAATCCCTTGAACTTAGCTAGACTGGCCCTCAAATGACAGATATATAGTTATAGTACCAAGTCCTTTGGTGTAACCCTTGAGAATCTGTATTCTATATGCTTTCCTGAGGAATCCCAGTAGGACTTCAGACAAGGAGTTTTAAGTTATTAGTGTAGTGTATGGGGAATTATATTGACCTGTTGTGCACTGTTATCTCAGTGAATAGGTAGGTCAGTGTTGCTTAGGAGCATAATACTTAGGGTTGGGCTTCTGTATTTTCTCCCTTTTCTGTTTTCTTTTTCTACACAACCTGATGAAATTGTTTATTCTTTCTTTCTGTTGTTGGCATGGGCCTCTCAACACATTGTGTCCTGGCATGATGTTAGATTTGAGTTGCTGGCTTGGAGGAGAATGTGGGTTCACAGTGTTGTGGGTTGGTGGGCTGCTCATTAAGGGAATTGAAAGGGGCTTTTCAGAAGTCACAGTCCCTATTATGTGTCTTTTAAGTTGTTGTATGATAAAATGCCGAATTTTTTTTTCCTTGATGATTCTTCTAGGCTTTGGGGTGGAGAAAAGGGGGGGGGGGGGAAGGAAACTTGTGATGGGTTGTAATTTGCTTATAGTTTGTGCGCACTTGCGTGTGTGTGTGTGTGTGTGTGTGTGTGTGTGTGTGTGTGTGGTGTTTGTCTGTGATGGTACGTGGCTCTCTGACCAGGGCCTGTATTCCTTAGGTAGACCTGAAGGGTTGATAGAGATCTTTTTGTTCTTAGTAACTCTTGAGGACAAATTTTCCAAGGACAGTCTGATAAACAGATTGCATTATTCTCCTCCTCTTTAGTCTCTCCTGTTCCATCCAGACAGAATGCCTAGCTGTTTCTTTGATCTGTCTCCTTGCATTTATGCGGGCTTACTACCCTGTGTCTGGAATGACTTTGCTGTATGGAAACCCTTCTCTTGCTTGAAGATAGCCCAGATGCTGCCTCTCAGGTGAAGCCTTCACTAATTCCCTGCTATCTTCTCAATCTCTCATCATCTCCTCTTTTTTGATTTAGTTTCTTATTACAGTAACCTAACCCTCCTTGAGGAAAAGGGTTCTGTCATTTCTATCTTTTTATTCCAAAGCCTTAACATACAAACAGAAACCCAGATGAGCTCTTTGTATTTGAATTCAGAAGACCTAACTTCTCCTCCTGGCTTACCACCATCTAGCTGTATGTCTTTATACCTTTCCCTTTTAGGCCTTAAGTCTTCTCACTGTAGAGTCCAGGAATCCAAATATATAGTCTCTGAGGTAATTTCCAGTTCTAGAATCAATGCTCACTCCGGTATATGCACAGTTTTCAGTGGACCTCCCACTCCTTCTCTTTATGTCCCTGTATAGGTAGAAGACCTTTTATGTTTTACCCAGTACATCCCATTCTCTTGTTATTCCTCCTTTTCCCCTCCTGTATAGCAGCACCTTTTGACAATGACCCCTCTTTACTTAAGTCTCTGATGGAAATGTGCACTGCCTTCCCAAGAACTGTACTTGTACTGCTCATCCAGAGAACCTCTCCTCTTTCCTTCAGCATCTGCTGCCAGATTACCTCTTTCCTTCTCTCCCTCCATTCTTTCTTTCCTATTTCAATAGTCTCAATCTTCTTCCCTCTCTAATCTATCTTCCACACAACTATCAGTGCTTTTCTTCCCCCCCCCTTTTTTTTGAGGTCAATTGGGGTTAAGTGACTTGCCCAAGGTCCCATGCCTAGTAAGTGTGTCAAGTGTCTGAGTCCCAATTTGAATTCAGGTCCTTCTGACTCCAGGGCCAGTGCTCTATTCTCTGCGCCACCTAGCTGCCCCTGTCGGAGTGCTTTTCTTAAACTAGAGGTCTGACTTCTGTCACTTCTGCTTAGAAATTTTTAGGAGTTCTTACCTCTAAGATCCAATATAAACTCCTCTGTCTGGCTTTAAAGTCCTTAGCAAGCTAGCTTATACCTACCATTCCAGCCTTGTTAGACATTAGGCCTCTCCTGGACATCTAAGATCTACCTAACCTGGTCTGCTCACTGTTCCTCAGGTGGGACAATCCATCTTTGGCCTCTGTCTCTGCACAGGTTGCTCCCCTATGCTGTTAATATTTTCCCTCCACACCTTTACCTTTTGTAATACCTGATTTCCTTAAAAACCTAGTTTAAATATTACCTACAATTGGAGCCTATTCTGCCCTGTTCCCTACAGCTGCCAGTGCATCTCACCCCTACATTACCTGTTTATCTTGCATATATTTGCATACATATATGTGTCTGTATGCTTATACCTTCATATTTGTCTCTCCTTGTAGATTGTAAACTCCCTGAGGGCAAGGACTGTGTTATTTTTCTTTTTACATAATAGTACTTAGCCCAGAACCTGACAGGTAGTAAATTTTAAACAGATTTTGCTTGTTGGTTGACTGCTTGGCCTCCACATGTATCCTCCTTTCCTTTTTTACTTCCTTTGAAGCAATTTCATTCTTAATGAGGCCATTTCCTTTCTTTTCTTTATTTCTGGTACTTTGTTACCTTGGAGATCAAATCCTGGAATTTCACTTCCGCCTCCCATGCAAATTATGGTCTAGCATTGCTTTGTGGTTTCCATGGAGACAGCTAAGCACCAGTCTTGCCCCTCCTCTTTCCATCAGAGCTCTTTTCTTTTTCTCTCAACATGTGTATCTCTGTTCTTCGTTTCTTCTGTAGCTTTTCCTTTCTCCTTTTACTAAAAATCCAAGACATCCTGAAAATCTCCCTTGTCCTTGATCATGCAGTGGTTACCATCACTGCTGGCCAGCGACTGATCCCATTGGTGTCACTGTTGAGGTTCATAAATCGTACTTGATGGAACTGAGTGGGAAAAGAGATGGTGTTTTTGCTAATTACAGACTGGGACCGTCTGCTTTGATTGGCGTACTGTTAGCTATCTCCTACCTGGGATAAGCAACGTTCCTGTGAGCCCTGTGACCCTTCTCTTTGGGGAAAGTGCTTCAGACCCAAACTGTGTGTTGTTATTCTTGGCAGCAAGCCAGGCCTTGCTTGCGATGGCATTTCATCATTTGGTTCAGTATCTCAATTAAAAAGCACACACATTGTTTTCATTATGATAAAGGACGAGCGCACCCCACCCCCACCCTTAACAATATTGTTGGAAGGGAGTTGCTGGTGAGTGGGGATGTTCACTCTGCAGAAAGGACCTGGATGTATCTCAAAGCAAGCCAGCCAGATGAATTTAGGGAAGACATTTCAGTTAGCCTCTGCTGTTTTATGATAGCCTTACTAGAGCTTGTAATGGAAATGCAAATTTAAAGATCTTCCCTGCCCCTAGGCTAAAGTGCACCTGGAGCCTGGGGTGGGAGGCTTGTTTTTTCAGTAGATACTTTTTGATTGGCCAGTGGGTCGAGAAGGTTGTTACATTCTCTGAGCCAGGAGAAGGCTATATAAGCCCTGATGTGAGGCTTTGTTTTGGGGGCTCACTTTGAGAAGTGTTCTGTGATTTGATATGGATTCTGGGAAGCCATTGTCCAGAGGGGCCCCCCTCCCCCCCCTTGAAAAACCCAGATGCTGATTTGGTATGGATGTAATGGTTGGACAGTTTGGAAATCTGTCTACTTGATCTGTTTCTGTCTTGATAATTCTGCCTGTATACTTTGAAGTTCGGGGTGCTGACCTTTTTCCCCTGAATGTCTGACTGATTAAAGTAAGCTTGTTAACCCATTTTGAGTTGCTTTCCTTTAACAAAGCAGATCCAAGAACCTGTGGTGGCGGCAAACCCTGAGGATGCTTGGGGTGCTTGCTGCTACAGAGCTAGGGAGCCCTGCTTCTGGAGGGCTCTCCATAGAAGTTTGTTAGATAATTGACTAATTGAGCTAGGTAGTTTCCATCTTTGTTTTGTCCTAATTAACCAAATATATTCATTGAGTGCCTTCTATCTGCAATGATGTGCCTGGAATAAGGCTGCACAGAGTCTAAGGTAGGCTTTGTATTGAAGCATGGGTGACTTCTCTCTTGAGGCAGGAGGCTTTCTCTCACTACATTGGCTCATGTGTATGAGAGAGATAAACGCCATGCTGCAAGGATTCGTCATGGAGTGATAATAAATCCGACATGTCTTATATTTGATATCAAGCATCTCTCACTAGCTCAGAATTAATATAGAATTAACTTAGTCTTGAATATCTGGTAGATGGGGGGCGGTGTTGCATAATGGATAGCTTTGGTCTTGGTTTTAGGAAGACTGGTATTTGACAATTACCTTGGACATTTACTAGATCCATGAATGTAGCAAAGCCAATTAAGGCCCTGCTCATTCTGAGTTTACTCATCTGTAAAATGGTTATAATAAGAACACTGCATAGGGTTTTTGTGATGCTCAAATGAGATAATATATGTAAGATACTTTGCTACTCTTAAAGCACTATACAAGTGCTAACTTCTCTCATTATAATTATAAATGATAATAATAATGTGTGGTAAATTCTCCATCCTTTGCTTAATCCTATTATGTCACCCTTTCTCAGGCTGCAGCCAGTTTGTGTTGAAGACAGTGTCTACTAATTTTAATAGTAATACATCAAAACACAATTAGAGGCAAAAGATAAGGCATCTCAGAGCCAAATATGTTACTTTTAAATTATCCACTGTTTTGATTTTTGCTAATCCTATATCCCACACCAGTGTAGATAATTGGTAGATAATTGAGAGGGTGTGTGTGTGTGTGTGTGTGTGTGTGTGTGTGTGAGAGAGAGAGAGAGAGAGAGAGAGAGAGAGAGAGATAGAGACAGAGAGAGAGACAGAGAGAGAGAGAGCCTCCATAATAGACAAAAACAATAATGGCGTTAGAGAGATTAACCAGATATAGGTACCCTACCCTGCTTTGCTTCAGCTCTGGTCAAGAGTGCTGGATTTGGAGTTGAGAGAATGTAGGTTAGAATTCTGGCTCTTACCTGTTACCACTTGAGTAACCTTGGGCAATTCACTTGATATCTCTGGGTCTTGATTTCTTCATAAAAGGAGCACATTAAAGTCCCTTCTACCTCTAAAAACCTTATAATCAATCCTATGATACTCTTATTATAGTCAGATATCTATTAAAGTTTACTTAATTTTCTCTGTTTCAGCATAATTTCAGTTACTTAATCACTCTGTACCCCCCTTCCCCAAAATGCAATAATCTGATCACTCCAGCTGGCCTTCCATTCTTCTATTTGGTCTTTCATCCCCTGGGGCCTCATCACACATTTCATTTTCTAATTCAGTACCCTTTTTTTTTTTTTTTAAAGCAATTGGGGTTAAGTAACTTGCTCAAGGTTACAAGGTCAGTTATTTCTGGGTGTGGTGCTGAGCATCTGAGCCCAGGATTCGATCTCCAGGTCATCCTGACACTAGAGCTGGTGCTCTTACTCGCTGAGCCACCTGGCGGCCCCTGTTTGAGTACCTTTTTAATGGCTTTCTCCCATGCTTAAAATTCTCTCCTTCATTGTTGTTTCTAAGAAAAATCGCTTCCTTAAACTCACCTAGCATTTTTACCCCCACTTAATAATATCTTATTTTTTTCCAATTACATGTAAAGATAGTTTTCAGCATTTACTTTTATAAGATTTGAGTTCCAAATTTTTCTCCCCCCCACTCTCCCTGCTCCCCAAGATAGCAAGTAATCTCATATAGGTTATACATGTAAAATCATCAATCATATTTCACCTGTAATCATGTTGTTAAAGAAGAATCAGAACAAAAGGGAAAACTCACATGAAAGAAAAAACAAAAAGAAAGTGAAAAAAGTATGCTTTGGTCTTGTTCAGAATCCTTAGTTCTTTCTCTGCATGTGGATAGCATTTTCCTTGATGAGTCTTTTGGAATTGTCTTGGATCATTGCATTGCTGAGAAGGGCTAAGGCTATCATTGCCAGTCATCACACAGTGTTGCTGTTACTGTGAACAATGTTCTCCTGATTCTGCTCACTTTACTCAGCATCAGTTCATGGGAGTCATTCCAGGTGTTTCTGAAATCTGCCTTCACTTACCCTTTTTAAAGCTAGTGCTACTGATAGGCACTGTCCCAAGGAGTTGGGTTTCAATGAAAGACAAAAACATCTCCTTCTCTCAAGGAGCTCACAGTCTGAGTGGGGGAGATAACACGTAAACATGTTTGAACAGGATAAATTGGGAGTAGTCTCTAGTAAGAAAGGATGCTTCTTAAAGGGTGAGCCTTTAGCTGAGACTTAAAGATCTTCAGGGAACTAGGAGAGAGAAGATTACACACTTTGGGGAGAGCCAGTGAAAACTCTTTGAGTCTGGAGATGGAATGTCTTCTGGGAGGCCAGTGTCAGTGGATTGCAGAATATAGATGGGAAGAAAGTGGTGTAAGGTATAAGACAAATTGCCAGTAAATTGTATGAAGGAGCCTAGTTACCAAGGGTTTTCAAAGCCAAGCCACACAGAAGATTTTCTATTTGATCCTGGAGGTAATAGGGAGCCACGCTTGAATGGGTGTGGTGGTAAAATGGTCAGACCTAAATTTTAGGGAGATGTATTTGCAGCTGAGTGGAGGAGGGACTGGAGTGGGGAAAGACTTGAAGCAAGAAGACTAACCATCAAGCAGACTATTGTAACTGTCCTTGGTATGAGGGGCTGCCCTGGCGTGATGGTGTAGTGTCCAAGGACATAGGGCTTCTGGGTGAGGTGTTATAAGGCCATTTACAGGGGGGAGTGAGAGAGAGTGAGGAGTTGAGGATGATGGCTAGGTTGTGGGTCTGGGTAAAGGTGTTGGTGCCTCTTGACAGTAATTGGAAAGATGGGAAGAAGAGAGGTTTTTCAGGGAAATATTTGAGTTCAGTTGTGAATATATTGAGTTTAATATGTCTAAAATAGTATAGAGGGAAAAGAGAAGACTGATCAGGATAGAGTCCTAGGTAAAATTTCACCTTCAAGGCCCAGTTCATCTACATACTAATATCTTCTTTCTGTTGATTATTTTCCAATTTATCCTTTTTTTTTTTAATCTTGTTTGTACATATTTGTTTGCATATCACTAAACTGCCTTCAGAAGTTAACTGGGTCATATTAGTTGTCTTATAGTGATTAAGAGCCCTTCTAATCCCTTTCTACCAGGCGCTATCCTTGATGTATGCTAACCTTGTGATGGCTGTAAATTTCTACTCGAGGTCAAGTTTCTTGAAACCAGTTCAGAAATGTGCCTTAGGCAGGCTATCTAAGAATTAAATTTTGAGTATCATTCAAGTCTTCTTTCAAGCCTTAAAATGTGAGCCAGTTTATAGGGGGTCAAGTTAAGCTTAATTGCTTAGACTTAAGTAAGTGATGGAGAAAATGTTAATTCCACAGATAAAGCTTTTTTAAAATGTGTGTTGTGGGTTTTGGAGAGCTGGTTGTTAAACCTTTATCTCCCAGTATAACTGTTAGCACGCAGTTGATGGGGTGCTGAGTCTGGAATCAGGAAAGACCTGTGTTCAGATGCAGCCTCACTAACTCTGTGACCCTAGGCCAGTCACATAATCTGTTTTACCTCAGTTTCCTCTTCTGTAAATAATAATCACACCTACCTTCCAGAGTTGTGATGATCAAATGAGATAATGATTGTAAAGCAGGCACATAGTGTTATCTAAATGTTAGCTTTTATTGTAACTTATTATTAATCAGTTATTTATCAAGCATCTCAAAGACTAAAACTAAACAGTCCCTGTCCTTGGAGTTTATGTTCCATTGGTTTGCTAATTTATATTCCTATAAAAGAGTTTCATTCATAAAGAATTTCATTGGAGATTTCCTGTAGTGAGCTTTCTGTCTTGATTTGTTAAGGCCAATTTAGTTTCCTTTTATTGTAAGAAACATGTAGATTCGTCTTGGAATCCAAAAATGGATGCAGGAAAGCACATGATATCAGTGGTGTTTATCTTCCTGTCTGTCTTATTGTTAGGAAGCAAGGTGTATTGCAAAGATGAGCATAGTTGGAAAAAAACCAGCATTCATTCCATGTTTCAATACTATTTAGGACTGAAGAATGCCAGCAGAGATATACCAGCTCCTAGGCATGTGGATGCACTGTTGGCATTCAATACCTAGGCACCACCATTCTGTAAAGCAGTTTGAAACAGAAAAGTTAGTGAACAGTGCATGTCCTTTGACTAAGCCCTCGCACTGCTTGCCCAACAAGGCAAAGAAATAGGAAAAGGTCCTATATATGTACACAAGCGTTTATAGCAGTTTTTTTTTTTTTTTTGGTAGAGTGGGTCCCTCCCCAAACAACAACAGCAATCTCAAAACAGAACAAGCAAAAGAAAAAACCAACAAAAAACTTGAAACTAAAGAGATGACTGTCAGTTGAGGAATGGCTGAGGAAGTTGTTGTGGTCTATGAATGTGATGAAATACTCTTGAGCTCTAAGAAGGGAGGAGACAGCTTCAGAGAAACATGGAAAGGCTGATGGGCACTGTTTCATAGAGAAATAAGGGGAGCCAGAACAATAGTTTATATTCTAGCATCAATATTATAAAAATTAACACTTCTTATAGATTGATTGATAATGAAGTGAACAGAAGTAGAACAGTTTATGCAATAACAACAACACTGTAAATAAAAGCAAATGACTTTGAAAGCTGTAAGAACTATGATCAATGCAATGTCCAACTGTGTTTCCATAGGACCGATGATAAAATGTATAACCTTGACAGAGCAGTGATGTACTCGAGGGGGTGTGTATGTGTAATGTTACTGTGTATGAATGATAAGTTGGAGTGAGTGAATAGATTTCTGTTAAATTCTTAAAAATTGAAGCAAGGTTTGGAGGTACTGCAAATGTGGGATGGTGAATGAATTTTAGATTAAGTTACTCTTATTATTAGTTTTGCTTAATTGTTTTACTTTGTTGCAAGAGACTTCTCAGAGAGTAGGGGTAATTTGTAATTGAAATATAAAAAAATAGCAATAAAACTTAAAAAAAACTAATAAGTAAATTGCATCTCTGCTATAAATGACTGGTTTCACTACATAGACTCGATGAATTAGAAATAGAACATATGCAAGTCCAAATCCAAAAATAAGAAAATGATTGCTGAGGAGAGTATAATAATACTTTAAAAAAAAAAAAGAGGTGTGAAAAGGTATGCTTTTTAGTAGTCTTCTACTTACTTAGGATAGTAAAAGGAGTTCTATTTCTTACTCAGGGTAGTAAATTCTCTTGTCTAAAATTTTTTTTTTTTAAAGCAATTGGGGTTAAGTAACTTGCTCAAGGTTACACGGCCAGTTATTTCTGGGTGTGGTGCTGAGTATCTGAGCCCGGATTCCATCTCCAGGTTATCCCAACACTGGGGCTGGTGCTCTTACTTGCTGATCCACCTGGCCGCCCCTAAGCAATTGGGGTTAAGTAACTTGCTCAAGGTTACACGGCCAGGTGTTTCTGGGTGGGTGTTAAGTGTCTGAGCCCAGGATTCGATCTCCAGGTCATCCTGACACTGGGGCTGGTGCTCTTACTTGCTGTGCTACCTGGCCGCCCCTAAAATTTTTTTTAAAAATATTTTTCAATTAAAAAATAAATTTTCTCTCTTCTACCCCCCTTCCCCCCAAAAAAGTAAAGAAAAGCCATATCCGTATAACAAATATTCAGTACTAAGAAGTTGCCACATTGACCATGTCCCACAGAATGTGTTATTCTATACCCAGAATCTGTAATCTTTCTGTCAGAAGGTGGGTAGCATGCTTTATACTTGGTCCTCTGGAATGGTGAATGCTTGTTGCATTGATCGGAATTTAAAAATTTGTCAGAATTATTTGTCTTTACTATGTTGTTATTACTGTTCTCCTGGTTTGCTCTCCATCACTTCCTACAAGTCTTCCAGGTTTCTCTGAAACAGTTCCTTTTATCATTTCTGATGGCACAGTGGTATTTCGTTACATAAATATGCCATCGTTTCTTCTGTAATTGATGGGCAGCTTCTTTGGTTTCCAGTTCTTTCCTGCTGTGAAAAGAGTGGCTATTAATATTTTGTAAATTTGGCTCCCTTTCTACCTTCTTTTATTTCTGGGGGATATTGGCCTAATAGTATCCTTTGCTTAAAAAGGTATCTTAGTTTATTAACATTTGAAAGAAAGTTCAGAATGACTGGAACAATTCACTGAACCACAACAATACATTAATGGGGTGCCCATATCTCAAACTTAGAAGCTTTTGAGGGTGGAGAATTTTCCATCCTCCAGTCAAAACCAAAGATACCAAAAACAAGCTTTTTCATAGGAGTTGTTGCCAAAATTCTTTCAGAAAGATCTTAGTGATATATTTGAGTTATAGTAGGTACATAATAAATGCTTGTTTGATTTTTACTAAGGAACAGTAGCAGTCTAGGTTCCTCAGATTCTAAGAAACACTCAGGAATTAATTCACTGTGAAGAATCCTATTTCTGTGAAGTGTATATAGTACTTGCATTATGTTACTGTTTTTTCTTGGAGTCATTATATAAGCTAGACTTACCTTTTGATAAGTAGATGAAGAACTACGCATGAAAGTTTTCAGAATATACAAGATTTTCTGGCCCACTTGTCAGTCTTTCCCAGTCTCAGTACTTTTTCTAGAAGATAGCTTATAAATTAATCCACCCTCTTCAGGTCTCTTGCAATGTAACTTCTTGGGACAGTCTTCTGCTATTGGAACATGATGTCATAATATGCTTGTCACTCTGGGACATGTCATTATAGTATATAACATGAGTTTGTCCTTGATCCTCTTAGAGGTAGGTGATTGTTGTCCCTGAGCAATAGAGGCAACTGTGCCGTCCTTCTTCTTCTTCATTCCTTGACTCTTGTCCCCATTTCTATCCAAAAATACCTGGACATTTTTATAAAAGTTAAAGCAAGCTGTCCTTCATCTCTCTGGCCATTTTCTTACTTTTGCTCCTGGCAAATTAAACCAAGGAGAGGTAACAGTCTCCCATCTTTTCTGCTATCCTATCACAGAAGAAAAATACTGAGATTTCATATTTTTCTAATATCCTAAAAATTTTTGTATTTATCAAAACATTTTAAGAATATTAAATCTTTAGTATATGGGAAAAGAAAGCAACTCATTTGTGATTTTATCATGAAGATAATATCTAAATAAAAAATATTAACTTAGCTTTGCATCTATTACTTTAAAGCTTTTGGTCCGAATATCTTCAACCATACCTTATTTTCCCCATACTGTATCAAAACTTTAAGCTGATTGAACATGCTTTCTACCTGTTCCCCGAGTTTGAGTGTGATTTCCATGTATGTTTTTCTCCACCTCCCATTTAAACAGTTCTTTCCCTGGGTCCTTTGGAAGCTTTTTATATGATAATGGTTGGCAGTGGGGGGTTGGGGTGGGGAAGGTGCATCACAGATGATCTCTGTCCCTGTCTCTATTCTGTCATGTGCTTAACCCCCGCCCCCCCCCCCCCCCAATAAGATCTCAGAAATCATCTATATTCATTTTACAGATGAGGAAACTGGGCCTCAAAGAGATTGACTTGTCTAAGAACACACAAGTAGTAAGGAATTCCTTTTCTCTTTTCCTAAATACCTATAATTAGCTGTCATTGCAACAACGTTATATGAAGGCAAGTGATCTCCCATAGCATTTTATTCTTCACTAATATATTTTATTTTGTATTTTGGTTTGTATACATATCTTAACATATCAGGAGAAGAATCTTGTATTTTTTGAACCCTTTTAGCATAGCACAGTGATATTTTGTTAAATGGAAATTTATATACAGTGGTGGCACAGTTGATAAAGTGAGTACTAGGCCTGGAGTCAAGAAGACATCTTCCTGAGTTCAAATCTGGCTTCATACACTCACGAGCTATATGACCCTGGGCAAGTCACTTCACACTGTTTGCCCCAGTTTCCTCATCAGTAAAATAAATGAGAAGGAAATGGCAAACCATTCAAGTATCTTTACCAAGAAAACCCCAAATGGTGGTCATGGAGAGTCGAACATTGTTGAACCACAATAACTTCTGAAATATTCCAGGCAACAGAACTTTGGTTACATTCTCCCTCAAAGATTTAAAACAAAAAGAAATGGATAAGAATATATCCCAGCATAGAAGGTGTAGCAGGGCTGCAAGCCATGTCCTTAGAAGGAGTGTCCTTTCCATTGCAACCACAGAGTTGTAAAAGTGTAGATAGTGATCTTAGGGCTGGCCAGCCTGTATTCTTTTGGCAGATTGTGCTTGATTAGGATTAAGTTTTGCTCCAAATGTACTCTGATTTTTCAGTTTTTTTTTTCCCTTTTGGTTTCTTCCTTCCCCCCCTTGTAATGCTGTTCAATTGAACCAAAGAAGAATAAAGGGAGAGGAACAGAACCAGCATTTATTTAGTGCCTCCTGTGGTGCCAGCCACTGAGCTAAGCATGTTCTACAGATCCCCACAGCACTGTGGGGTAGCTACTAATATGACCCCCGTTTTACAGTTGAAGAGCAGGCACACATTAAATGACTTGCTTAGGATCACAAAGCTAGCATTTGAGCCCAGATTTGAACTTGGGTCTTCTAGACCTTTAGACCTAGCTCTCCCATCTATGAAATGCTGAAGGTTTTAAAAACTCAATGCAAATAAACCCAGTTTTTATGGCATACATAATAGCATGATTGTACACTCCCTATTTCATCCCAGAGGACCATAAATATTAAACATTTGAGTCCAGAAGAGTAATAGCTGAGGGGAGAACTTTAACCAATATCTGTGTCTTATTTCCTTTTGCTTTCAGGCTCAGATCACAACTCTGGCAAATTAGGGAAGCACTGATGGGGACTGGTTAAGAGAAGCTGTGCAAAAATATCTAGCAGCCCTCCCCCTCAGTAATGGAGAATTATATGTAGAGTTGGACCATAGCTAAACCTTGGCCGTTTTTCTTGTGCCAGTGTGTTCTTTATCATCTCAGTTTCCTTTTACCCTGACTGTTTCCTTCCATGGTTTTATTCTCTCTGCCATGGGCAGACACAAAAAATTATTATTTTTTTTTTTACTTCTTTTGTCATTTCTTTGAAGTCATTTATTGAATGATCTTTCCCTCACACACGCTGATGTCTTTTCTTTCTTTTGATGGTAGGGGAGGTATAAGTTTAGTTTTTTATAGTTGATCTTTCCTGGTGCCTTCCCTAAGGCTGTGACAGCTAAATATAAAACTGTTTTTAATTTGTATGTAGACTTGATCACAGTATAGATAATAGTCTATAAGCATTTATTAGGTGCTTTCTATGTGCCAGTCACTGTGATGACTAACCTCTAGGAATACAAAGAATGGCAAAAGACAGGCAGTCTCTGATCTCAAAAGAACTCACAGTCTAAGGGGAGGAGTGAGGGGAGACAACATGAAAACCACGTGCCAAAAAGCTGTATCCAGGATAAATTGGAGATAAAGTTGGATTTCTTAAAGTGAAACAGGAGCAAATGACTATGAAGTTGTATATAGGCATTAATTCCATGTCTGGAATCTGTGTCCTTTTATACATAGACTTTGCTGCTCTGATTTCATGTGGATTTCTATTTTTTTCCTCAAAATAAATTTTATTTTAGTTGTCATTGACAAGTATAGGTATTCCAATATCTGAGTAAGTTGAAAAGTCAGTTGTGCATGTAACTGTAAAGTTGCCATTTCCAGATTGTTAAACACAACAATTATTTTTTTAAAAGAAGTTTATATTAACTTAAGAAATTCTGCCATCAGTCACATTTTATTAGCACATTTCAGGGGATTATCAGATTTATGGTTTTTTTTGGGTGCTGTTCATTTTATTAAATGAGTCAATTAAATATTTTCTGTAGGGATAAAAATAGCATTTACTATTACAAGGTTGTGAAGATCAAATGAAAAAAGTATGTATACATTACACATACACATAACATAAAGTTCTTTGTAGACCTTAAAGCAACTTATTATTATTTTCCAGTATTGATAATGAACAATTCTGTGCCTTTAGGTTTTTTCTCCTATAAAACTAAGGAGCCAGACTCTGTCATTTAATAGGTTTTATATTTGTTCCAGCTTACCAGACTCTTACTCTGGAACCAGAGATGACTTAATATTTTTGAGTTTTAAAAAACTATGGGTGATGTTTTGTTATCTTAGATACCTCAATTGCCTAAAGGTTTTGCAGAATGTTTTCACAAGCATTTCAGTAGGAAATGTAAACCAATCTCTTCATTTTAAAGATGTAGGAATGCCCCTCAGGACAGGTAAATATGGCTTGTTTAAGGTCAAACAGCTAAGCAGTTACTCTGGAACCTAGTGGGGCTGGTTAAATACCATGAAATTTTTCTATTATTCCATGGATGAGTCCTTAAACTAGAATATCTTTGAGCCTTTTTATTTTTTTTTTTCACCATTTGTTTAGTTTTGGATTAAATAAATTTAGGATGAAAGAGATCAATATGACTAAAGTTATTATTGTGTTCCACATTTTTTATTTAAAATCTCATTCTATACTTTCTGTTAAATTTTCAAACAGATCTTGTACTGGGGACTGTGCTGGGCTCTAGAGATTGAAAGATTAAAAAAAAAGGCTGTCTTTATTCTTAAGGATTTATATACTTGGGAAGAGATAATACATGTATATACTATTAGGATAAAAGTTATTCTTCAATACATCTGGGATATGCAAATTTTATTTTAATTTTCTCACTCTAGGTACTCCTTCCATTGATACATAATATCACAAACTCTGCCTCTGTGTGAGGTGCTAAGTCCAGAAACCTTTATTATCATTAAGCTGATTTTTGGAGTGTAGACCTGACATTTGTCACCTCAGAAGCCTTCCTTTCCACTCACCAGGTCCTGTCGTAGCTGTTGTAAAAGCTTTGGAGAACCCAGGGTCAAGACCTCCATGTGCCAAGGGTACATGGGGACTAAATGCTTCTGTGGAGCATAAAAACAGCTTATATTTAGATAGTTGGATTTCTAGTTAGATTTAGACCCTTACCTCACTTGACCCTCACCATAGCCCTGTGAGATAAAAGTCTGAAGATATTATCATCCCTGTTTTAGAAGAGGAAACTGAGGCCTGCTGAAGTGATTTGTACCTAGAAATAGAACCCCTGGCTTCTGACTATTTGTCTCTGTGATTCTGTCTTACCCCAAGTTACGATTAAGTATAAAATAGAGCTGTGTGCTAAATTTAGAGCAGATAGGATCGCTTCTTGTTTAGACAGGGGCGGGGAGTCAGGGAAGATTTCTTAAGAGAAGGTGACAAGATGAAAAGGATGTTTCCAAGTGTAGATGCAGGATGATGTCCCCCATCTGCAAATTTGTGCAGGTGGCAGAAGGTAAGACATGATCCAGGGATGAGAAGCAATTCATGTTGGCTAGAGTGTAGAATGTATGAAGAAGATTAGTCTGACATGGAAAGGTAAATTAAAACTAGCTTTTGGAGGGCTTTGAATGTTAAACTTCTAAGACTTTTTATTTCATTTGGGAGGCACTGGGGAGCCACTGAAGATTTTGAGAAGGGAAATGATATAATCAGCCCTCTAAAATTACATTTGCAGTGGTATGAATGAGGATGGGTTCCAGAGGGGAAAGATTAGAAGCAGAGAGTCTGGTTCAGAATCTATTAGAGTGTTCTGGGAAGCAGATAGTGATGGATTAAATCTCTTCTAGCAATAAGATTAGAAATAGGAATGTATGGAGGGACAAGGCAGGATCCTGAGACAGGCATTAGCAATTGATTGGCTGGGTGGCATGAAACTGAGGAAGAGTTAGTTAAAAGATAGGTATCACGGTTGATAGAGTGCTGGACCTGGAGTCAGGAAAACTCATCTTTCAGAGTTCAAATCTAGCCTTGGATGCTAGTCCTGTGACCCTGGGCAAGTTATTTCACCCTGTTTGCCTCAGTTTCCTCATCTGTTAAACAGGCTGGAAAAGGAAATGGCAAACCACTCCAGTATCTTTGCCAAGAAAACCACAAATGGGGTCATGAAGAGTTGGATATGATTGAACAATAGCAACAAAATCTAAATCTTAAAACTTACATTAAAGTTTTCCAGGGTATATAATAGGATTAAACAAAGATGCTTGTCAGAAAAAGTTTAAAAGAAAGATAGTAACATGTTGGTAGACTAAGGGTGGGAGGTGGTGACTGTGGTAGTGGGAAGGTCATCTAGGGTCAGTATCTCAGGGCCGTTTTGGGTCTGAGATCCCTTAAAATTTCTCTCTTTGAGGAGGCATTGTATGTCTGGGGACATGAAATTGTTCCCTTTCCAGACTGACTTATACATGGTTGTAGGGTGGAAAGATGGCGACCCTTTTGAAGAACCGATCTTTGACTGGGAGTGTGTAGTTTGGCAGTATATTGACACAGCTGAAGATGGATGTCTCTTTGATCTAAGTGAAACCATTAGGATGTGTTTAGGCAGGAGGAGTTAAAGAGACTTATTGTAAAGAGACTAGTTACAGTCCCCTTGTACTTCTTGTCACTCTCAGCTTTATGAATACAAATCTGAATTTTTCCATTGTTCCTGAATAAGTAAGCATTGCTGAAGCTAGCAGCAAGGAGGAAGAAAGCAAACACTTAATTGCTTTTGCATCTGAGGTAAGCAATGAACTGCTGGGTAGCTCAGATGGTAGTTTTCTAGGTTGCCATAGTTCCCATGCATGTCATTATTTTCTGGCTACTCTAACCACCATTCAGGAAGAACTGAAAAGGCAGTGTGCGCTCAGGAATCCTAGAAATCTTTCTACATTTTCTTTTCCTCTCCCTTTAGGGGGAAAATTTTTCTCTTCCTTTGAACCTCTCCCCCCCCCTCCCCCTCCCCCCTTTTCTTTTTTCCTATTCAGACACAGTCTGGCTTGTGGTAGTATTGCAGCATAACTTTAAAAGAGGCAGGAGGAAAGTTGATTTAACAATGGTCTTTGTCTGCCCAATTGACTACAGAGAAATGGCCATTCCAGTTCTGGTTGGGAGGCGGAGTTGGGGAGTGGAGAATACAGTCATAGAAAATAATGGTGGATAATGATTTGATCCAGTGGATAGCTTAACTAGAAATAATTATTCCTAATGTGAGGAAAAGGTTGACAGATTGGAGAGTATCCTTTGGATTTTTTTAACCAGCACATTTCCCCTCTCAACTTTGCCTTAGTACTCCCAGCTGCTGCAGTTAAAAAGGAAAGATTACTCATCTTGTTGTGGGGGTGGGGTGGTCTTGTAATTACAGACCTATTGACTAATTTTGATTTCATACCTCATTTGTTTTCATTGGTAATAGTCTTTGTTGAAAGACTGTAAAAAGTCTTTGTTTACAGTCTTTGTTGAAAGACTGTAAATGATGATACATGTGAATAGGTCCATGTCACCATATACCTCCATACTTTCCCTCTCTTTCTTCCTAAAAAGGAGGGGGAGGAAGAGGATAACTTTGTTTTTTTTCATGATTTTTTAAAAAAAGTGTTCACCATGCACAACACATTACTTCTCTTGCTCAATCTCTTTTTCTTCCTCAACTTTCTTCTGCCATTTTTGTTTCCTAAAGGAGCAATTGAAAACATTGGTATGGCAAACATATGGTTTTTAAGCTCTCAGACCTCAAATGAAATAAAGCAGAGAGATCTGATTTCTGGGTTGATGCTGCAGTAGGCCTGCTCCAGAGGTTAGGCTGCCCCAAGCTGTCTGACCTTGTGACTTTATCACTTCCTGCCTACAAACAGGGAAATGGGTGCTGCAGTTAATGAAGGGCTTTATAAAGCCTTCAGTGTTGCTAAAGTGGTCCATATAGCAGTGTTTCAGTTATTTTGGTGACACAGCCCCCTGCCCCCCATGACTTGAAAAAGCTGAGGGTTTTTCCTGGTTGTCTGTTGAAACCAACGACTTGGGGGGAGGTAAACAGTAAATGAGAGCATGTAATGTCACAGAACTAAAATATTTGGAGAGAGAAAGAATAACAAGAAGCCTAGTAAGTCAAAGTTTTTCCCATTATGTTTTCATCACGTATCTGCTATCCTCAATCACAGAGTTTTCTGTTTAGCAGACTTTGCTCAGAGCCTTTGAAATGGCTGTATGTTACATAGCGATTGTGTCTCAAGAAAGACAAATATAGCAGATTTGGGAGAGAGAGATTCTGTTACTAGACTTTGTTTAGTTGTGCTGTTGTGAACGGTTACATATAGAAGCATCACATTCACTAAGGGAGATAGAAAGGTCTAGCAGTTGCTGAGTGGAATGCCAGCCGGGAGCAACTTTTTTCTTCCACGTTGGGAAATTTTCTTGTAATGATGGTAAAATTTAGTCAGAAAAGTGAGGCTTGCTTACCAGAGCACCAATGAATTTGAGGGTTCTTTAAATAGACAGGATTATGCCTGGAGGGCATCATACTGGTTTGACTTGGAGGATGTTGCTTCCTATATAGTTCTGGATGCTGTGTCCATCAGAGAGCGGCTCTTCCTTGCCCATTTGTGGAAAAGGGGAAAGAGGTTAGCAGATTTTGAATCCTGAGGCTGCAAAAAGGCAACTAGATGGTTAATCAGAATTATCACTTGGACTGTTGCCTTCTTCAGTTTATATTTTTACATCTCTCTCAAGAGCCTGGCCAGTGTTTTGTGCGTAGCTACAAGTAGCTTAGGTGTTTGTTGAATTTTTTTGTTTACAAGAGACAGGCCCATCCAGGCAGTGGGTATAATTACAGTAATTTTCAGAAGAAGGTGAAAAGAATTGGGGCACTGATGTGGGAAGGTGAGGAGGAGAGATCAAATTAGCTTCAGGGGTTTCCAGATTATGGTCAGAACTTCATGTGGAGTCATTCTGGTTCAGTGACTCAAAGCCTTTTGGCTGTGGATGTGTTTCTGTGTTTGTCAGTGCAACTTAGTAACCCTCCGTGACCTTGAACTGTTGAAAAGAAAACGTAAAATGTGGTTGCTTTTCTTGTTCCAGGTGTCATTCCAGCCATTTCAGCAATACCCACTCTGTGGTTTTGTTTCATTTGCTTCCTCGTTCTTTTTCGAGCTGGCACAGCTGCCCTCTGAGCTTTTAAATTACTGTGCTACTGCTATGACTCCTGTCATTGGCACGGCCATAGACTAGTGGCGTATGATCCTAGCTATCAGAAGCTGTAACATTCACTTCACCAGTGGGAAAAATCGAGGCCCTGTTTTTTCCCTTTTAAAGTATGGTTTTGGAGAGGGGCGCACAGCTGAAAAGCAGGAGAACGGCTGTTCTGAAATAATTGCACATCAGTGCATTCATTGGGGTCATAACTAACTTTTTGTTCTTTGTGATCACTCGTTTGGAGTGAACTTCTTCAGGTTTTTCTGTATGAGACATTATGTGGATTTCACAGGGCCTGAGATGCCTTTTTGGGGGTAGTGCTTCAGTGACAAATTATATTTCTCAGTAGAACTGAGATCCCAAGAGTAACTTCATGAATTATGAGTAGCCAGGGATGTTTTGGGCTCGTGCTGATTGCAGAGAAAGAGATAATTTCTGTAGGATCATAGAGCTTCAGAGGCTGCCCCAGTTCAGTCTCCTCATCTGTAAGATGAGGAAACTAAAGCCAGAGAAGATTGTGACTTAGCCAAGGGCACACAGGTGGTAAGAAGCCAAGCCAGGACTTGGAGCTAAGTCACCCAACTCCAAATTCAGAGCTCTTTGCCTAGGGCCACTCTACACAGGACAGCATTGTACCCTCTATTGCTACCTTGGTATTCCTGCTGTGGAACCTTTTCAGAACCAAAGCTTGTCCAGATTATTTATTTTTTTAACTTTAGTAACCAACCTCATGAATCAGCCTAATGCAGATATTTCTCTAGCAAATGGGCTCATAAAGGAATTTTGTTACGTTTCCTATTTCTGTTCCCATGTTTCAAAAAAAAGAATCTTTTCTGTGGAGGTGGGTGGTTACGACAGCAATTTACTGTTGTCTTTGTGACTATGCATCAACTCCTAGAAAAGGAAAGTCTTTCAGGAGTAATTGGACAGAGCCGACTCCTCAAGCTGAAGTGATCAGTGTGGGCGTTTCTCTGATTTCCTCCCAAATATGCCAATTTCAGTTGCAGGCCTGAAATACAATCATCAACAATAAAAACACTTGGCTTTGGAAGTAAGGCACAAAATGGGCACATGAAGTCATGACCCTACTTGCTGCCCTTGTCTGAAGGCTCTACTGCCATCTCTTGACTCTTACTGGTCACTGCATGGACTTCAAAGAAATGGAAGCCATGTTACTTGACTACACTCTGTACCCTTTACCCTCCACCCCCCATTCCTTCCCCAGTCTAGCTTCCTTTGATAAACTGGTTCTTTGTGTGCTAGTGAAATCATTGTCTTAGAGCTAGAGGATACAGGAGAATAAGTTCAAATGGAGGGTGTTGGGCTTTCCCCCCCTCTTTTGAACTTTTTTCCTGTGACTTGGTTGACATAGAAATAGTAATTACTGTCTTGACTGAGTAGACATAAGAAAAGTGAGTTACACCCACCACAGGACCAAGTTCCTTACTTTCTCCTGGACGATTTCTATCAGATATCTATGCTTTTTGATATTTCACTGATGAAAGATGGCTTTTCAGTCAGTCAGTCAACAGTGGTCATTTCTTAAGTACCTGCTGTGTTCCAGGCACTGTGCTAAGCACTTGGGTGAAATTACCCTGTGCATAAATTTCCTTCCTTTTAATGAACAAATAATGTTGTTTTCTAGGAGATATTCACTTGATCCCCAGAAGGGAGGAAATAGAATACAAAACTTAATGCCCTGTGTCCCTTCCCTTGATCTTAAAGACATGGGTGCTTCCCAGAACTGAGGAAGATGAAGATCCGAGCAGTGTTGCTGTCGCAGAGCGAAACATGGAGTACTGGGTGTTGAGCATTATTAGAACCCTTTGTTAGCATTATCAGGGCTAGGGTTATGATGAAATAAAGAAAAGGCCAGTGAGTTTGGCATTCTAAGCCAGTGATCACCTAGCATATTACTCATTTCAAAGTGGATTCCAGCTTCCAGTCTCTGCCCTCTCTTTTTCAGTCCCCTTTCATGTTGCTGCCAGAACAGGAGAAAAAGATTGCACTTATTATTGAGAACTCCCAGATAAAGGATCTCCCTTTACTAATACTGGTTAGCATATTCTTTGCAATGTAGTTATCAAAGAGGTACCTAGATCATGGAGAAGTCAAGTGACTTACCCAGGGTCACTATGTGTTTAGGGGCAGGCCTTGAATTTCAAGTCTACCTGACTCCAAGGCTAGTTGTCGTTCATGCTACCTGCCATGCTGTCAAAATAGTTTCCCCAAAGCTTCTGCCTGTCCACCTTATTCTCCTCCTAGATTCCAGTGGTTCCATATTGCCTTTTAGATAAAATATAGACTTCTCAGTGGGGCATTTAAATCCTTTCCCAGTCTGACACCTTCCTTCCTTTCCAGGCTGCTTGTATTCTGCTTCCCTTCACACTGTTCTCTCTCCATGCTGTGGTCCTTCCTGTTTCTCAGACTCAGTACTCACTTTCCTTCCTTTTCACAAACTTTCTTCTTTCTGTTCTTCCCCATACCTCCTGAAAGACACCCTTCTTCTTCATCTCTCTGTACTGGATCCCTTCATTTCCTTCATATATCAGCTGACCTATCCCCCACAGAAAATTTCCTGAGCTCTTTAGTCCTTAGTGCTTCCTCCATCCTCCCTTAAAGTTAATGCCTTCTGTTGATTATCTCTAATTTATCCTTCCCCTTCCCTTCACCTTCACCCTCCCTTTTCTTCCTCCCTCTTCCCTGTCTTTACACACACATACACGCACATGTGTATGTTGTTTGTACATAATTGTTTTCATGTTTTCTCCCCCATTAGACTGTAAGCTCCATGAGTTTTTTCCTTGTCCTTGTATCTCTAGCCCTTATCAGAGGATGGGGCATAGAATAGGTGATTAATAATTGCTTGTTGACTGAATGATTCAGATGATCTCATATATACTCAATCTATTTATGTGCTCCATTCCCTCAGTAGAAGCTAAGCTTCTCTAGGTAGCATCTAGATTTTTTATTTTGATTTTCTGCTTTGTTATTTTAGTCCCCATATGCAACACAATGTATTAGACATGCTAGTTACTTATAAACATTTGTTACGTTGACTTGGACTTAGTGGCACGTTTTTGTTATTAGGGCAATGTACTTGGATAATTTCTTCTCACCTTGAAACCTAAAAATGCATGTCAAGAAATCTTTTGACCAAATACTGGCTCTTCGTGTATTTTATAGCATACTGTAATTTTCAGTTAACTCTGCAATGTCCTTGTGACCCAGGTTCTTCTTACCCCATTTAATTTCCTCTTTTGGCCTCTTCACTGCTGCTTAAGCCTTGCCAAACCATTGAATGTCATTGTTGAGAATGGCTCTCACCGTTCCTCATTGGGAGCCAGATCAGTGACAAGAACGGGGTCATGCTGCCCTGGTAAAGCTAGACTTTGCAGCTTTTCATGGCCAGTAGACAAGAACAGGCAGTATCCCCATCTAATGGGACAAAAGTCCTCCGCCATTGTTTCAAAGATGCCTAGTAATGATCACCCTTGTGCCTTGGAGAATTCAAGTTTCAGACAATGGCCATTGTTAAAATATAGAAATCCGAGCGACACTCTTTGCAAAAAGGCTAGCGTTTTATGTGAGCTGATTGCTTTCAAGGACTCTTCTGTTTTCTGTGCATTTGGTTAAATTCTGATGTATGTATTCTTCAGTGCCTTGAATATTGTGATTTAGACATATCACTGAACAAGACTAGCTGTGTATATGTACTGCTTGGTGAAAGGATCTCCACTGATGTTATTAGGCTGTTTCTAGTTACCTGGGGAGGCATTGAAAAATCCACCCCCCCATCTCCCATGTTCAAAACAAAGTAACTTTTTATTTTGGAACCTCTGGGGAGAGGCACATATGATATAAACCAAATTACCACAGTGTGTCAACTTTAAAAAGTTGGGAACAAAGAATGTAGAGTCAAAATATGACCACCACCTAGTTATCTGTTTTGTTTGAGGAGATACTGGACTAATTGACTTATTCAGCCTGGAATCTGGTCTCTCTTGTCTTTCGATTCCTTATTTCTTTCTCTCCCTCATCTCTATTCCTGGTGTTACAGGTGATTTCCCCTCTTGGTGCCCAATGGGCTCATCAGGAGTTGGTACCCTGTGATCTCTTAAGATCTTACAGTTTCTTAAAACTGCAAGCTCCTTCTGTAGTCTCTAATTGCTAACATATTCTTTATTGGAATGATTGTAATACAATCTTATTTCGGAAATAGTAATAGCTAACATTGATAAAATGCTTGCTATGTGTAGTATGCTAAGCGCTTTACAATTATTATTTAATTTGATCCTCACAACAGCCTTTCTAGGTAAGAGCTATTACTGTTTTCGCTTTTCAGATGTGAGGTAAATTAGTGCCTTGCCCCCAGGGTCATGCATTCAGTCTGAGACTGCATTTGAATTTAGGTCTTCCTGGCCCCAGGCCCCTGCCAAAAGGTACTCTAGGCTGACCAGTCTCACTGCTCCATGTGGCAGCCCATTGCATTTTGAGGTGTCTCTTGATTCTTAGGTTTTTTTTCTTCTGTACATTGGGTTTGCTTGATACCTCTTGTTCCTGTTCCCTGTTAGCTGGGGCTAAGCAGCAAGCCCAGTCATTTTAAGGCTTCAGTTTTCCAGGCTGAGGATCCTTTGTCCCTTGAACTCCAGGGTGTGGTGGATAGAGCCATGCCCATGGAGTCAGAAGGACCTGCCTTCATTCACATTACTCCTATGGGAGTGACTCTTCAGCTCTTTCAGCTTTAGTTTCTTTCCCTGTAAAATGGAGGACAATATTAACCCTACCTCACCTGGGTTCTCATGAGGATTAGATGTGATGAAATAGGCGAAATGTTTCGCAAACCAATCCTAAATTATGTAAATTCCAGTTTTTATTGTTCTTCATGGTGATGATGATCATAATAAATCACTGCTTCCAGTAGGACATGGTCAGTCTGCAATCTTTCCATGGCTGCTTTGCTGCCCTTTTGAATATATTTTACTTTCTCAGTTTATCCTTCCTAAAACGTGTAGGTTCAGCACGGAATTTACATTGACCTGTGTTAAATATTGTCTTGTAACCAGTCCAATATTCTAATTGGTTAGGATCTTGGGGGATTCTATGTCATAGGCCCCTTAGCTTAGTATTTTCTTAAGAAAAGATCAGTGTTCCTCAAGGTCTTCCAAATTGTTTCTGAATATGTCATCATGAAAAGACCCCATGGCAGATCCTCAGGATCCCTCTGCCAGTGGTGACCTCCCTCCTCATCGACATTCAGCACCACTCGCTACCTTTTTGTTTTTTGTCCTTTGTCTTTTTGTTCAAGCAGTTCTAAGTTTGTTTACCTCATAACCATTATCTTGCCCTGAAGGAGAATATGAGAGACTCTTTGGTGAAATCCATGTTCCCATTGTCTATGGCTTACCTGTGACATACCTGGCTGCTGTGTGTACTTTAGTGGTTCTGTGCACTCACTTGAGGTGACTTTTCCCTTACCAGTCTAATAACCCTGTCAAAAAAGAAAATGAAATTAGGCTCTCAAAGTCTAACATGGAGAAGGGAGAGGGATAGACTGTCTCCTGACAACCAAGTCCAGTGCTATTTACTTTAAAGCACACTGATCTCAGATTGTTTCTTTGATTCTGTTGGGGAGACTTATTGTATGGATGGGGAAAGCTTGATAACAGCAGCTCAACTCTAAATCAGGTATCACTGTCTTCTGAGGAAATTCATACTGCTGTACTATGCTGTACTTTTTATGTTCTTCATAGAGAATGGATAGTATTTCTTTTTTTTTTTTAAATAGAGATTTCTATGAGTTTTGTGTTTTGAAACTACATGCCCCAAGTGATCTGATGACCATCTTTCATATCAGGGCAGAATGATGGTCTTCTCCACTTGATAAATGAAAACATGATGTTGAATTGATAGATATAACACTTTGACCATTTTCTTTATTGTATCAGAATTTCTGACAGACTTAGGTTTTGATCAAAGCTTAATTGTGGGGAGCTGTCATAAATGTTTTATCCAGGTTAGTGTGCCATTCTCTTAGTATTTTCAGTCTTTAGACTCCTTTGTGGTGATATCTATTGTCTTTTTTTTTTTTTTTAGTGTTCAAGAATATTAGAAGTAGTATTTTCTTTCTTTTTTTGGCATTTGAATTTGGGGAGCTATTTTTCCTATGTAATGGGCACCCCCACCCCATTCATATAACTTCCATCATGCACACATCAACCAACTCTTATTCTTTTGAGAAGGTGCCAGATTTGTAGTGTGTCTGTTTGGTGGTGGAATAGAGTGGGTAATTATTTTGGGGATGGAAACACAGGAAATTTTTTTGAATAGGCCTTTCAGTAACTTGGCAAACCTACAGAGCTTGCTCCCTTACCCGTACAAAGAGTGCAGCCATGCTGGTCATTCTGCGTTTGCCAGACACAAAGTGTCTTGTTTTTGAATGAACAGAACCTCCCCTCCCACCCATTCTGTTGCCTTTGTTTAGAATTGGTATGTAATCTAAATAATTGGATTTACCAGCTTAAGTTTTTAATATTGGAAAATTAAGTTAATAAAATGGTGCTTTGGAGCACACACCCCTTGACAAGGGAACAGCTGTGTATGGCGTGAGTAGTGCTTCCCTGAGTGCCACCTCCCCCTCACCCCACTGAAAAATAAAACAAAAACAAAATAGAACCTAACTGAATCATTTTTGCAAACTTCTTTCAAGGATTGCAAACTATAGCAAATCCTGTATAGAAATGGAATTTAATTAACCTAGAAATGGTTATTGTGCCATATTTAGTGCTACCCTAGAGATTAAGTGCATTGATATTAATAAGCTGGTTAATTCTATACTCCAGATAACCTGGGAGGAAACTCAGGGAACCAGTGCCATCCCTGGGTATCTCCTGATGGCAGCTTGCCCAGGAAGCTTCTAAGTGCCAGTGATTTCAAAAGCAAAACAATGGACAACTTGGCACAAGTTCTATCAGTGGGGATTGGTGAACTCTATTTACATAACTTTTTGCCATTTGCTCATTGAATTCTACAAAGTGCTAATTTTTTCTCCTTTTTCTTCTTTTTTTTTCATATGATTGTTAAAGGTAGCATGTTGCCACTGTTCTGATACACTGTCAGGGAATATTTCTTTTTCATTTCCAGGTAGCAAAGGACAAATGGTAAAACAGTTCTCCGTAGCTCTAATAACACTATCTGTTCTTGAAAAGAGGTCATTGCTGCATCAGTGATGGATTGGGGAGACAGTATTGCTTGTTCACAAAGATCTTAGGGTGTGATGGAGAAGACAGGAGAGAAGACACTGTTTTGAATTCTGGCCTGAGGAAGAGTAAGCTTTCTACCAGAGTTGGCAGCAGTGCATCCTGAAATATTTGCATTTTGTTGGGGAAGGAGGTTACCAAATAGAATTATAGTGGTTCCCTGTTTCATATGTGTTATGGATTTAAAAAAACAATTCATCTGAAGTACTTTCACGCCTGTTTATATTACGTCTTTGTATAATACTCCTTTTTAAGGCCAAGCTAGGCATTAAAATTTTTCAGTTTATGAATGAAAAACCATAGCCTCATGATTTAAGGTCCCACATATCAGGTTCATGAAATCTTGATTGCTTTTTCATCTAACCCATTGTTTCTCAATCTTCTCTAAATGGGACAATTCTGTGATACTTGGAGGATAAGGAAAGGGAAGAAAAGAGAAGGGTTTTAAAGGAGACAGTTTTTATATGAAGCGGAACTAGATAGCACAGAGCACAGAGTGCCAGACCTGGAGTCAAGAAGACTCATCTTCCCAAGTTCAAATATGGCTTCAGACACTAGCTGTGTGACCCTGGGCATGTCACATCACCCTGTTTGCCTCCGTTTCCTTATCTGTAAAATGAACTGGAGAAGGAAATGACAAACCACTCCACTGTCTTTGCCAAGAAAAACCCCAAAAGTGGTCATGAAGAGTCAGACAGAACTGAAATGACCAAACAACAATACAATTTATATTAAATATTGAAATAACCCCACCATCTAACAACAAATTCTTATCATCCTCCCTCCACCTTTGTTGGGGATTATGTCAGTGTGATGTTGGAAAAAGAGAAAGAGATTTGAAGTCTGGAGACCTGGTTTCCGACTTTTACTCCTTGTATAACTCCAGAAATGTCACTCGATCACTTCTGTGTCTCCCAGTTTCCTTATTTGAATTATAGGAATATAAATGCTTATCTAGTGTGTTGTTGATATTAAGAATATCTTATCTATGTGTGGTCCCTGCCCTGTTAGATTCAGATAGGTATTTTGAAAATAATAATTAATTGTTATACTGAAAATTTTGTCATCTTGATTATTACCAATAAATAGTTTAGTTTTAGAATTCAGTGTATTCTAGGGGTATTTAGAATTCAATTTTAGAATTCACTGTATTCTAGTATACCTCTAGGTAGCGCAGTGAATAGAGCACTGGCCTTGGAGTTGGGAGAACCTGAGTTTGGATCTGGCCTCAGACACTTGGCACAAAAACTAGATGTATGACCTTGGGCAAGTCACTTGACCCCAATCCCCCCCGCGGGGGGCCCCCCCCCCAAAAAAAAAAGAATTCAGTTTGTTTTTGAAGTCTTAGTTTCCATACAGGTAGCCTTTGTATTTGAGGATGCACCTAGATTTTAGGTGTTTGTGTTGTGATGAATGTGGATTCTGTTTACCCTAGTCGTTTCCACCCTAATTTTGATATTGAATTAGAATTAGTAGGAGCCCTTTGAAGTTCAGGATGTCTTCTCTAATGATCTTGGCAAGCAGTCCTCTAGCCTTCACTTAAAACCTTCATGGATGGGGAACACACTGCCTTTGGAAGTAGCCAACCTCCTTTTTGGACAGTTATTAATTATTATGAGGTTTTTCTTATATTGACCTGAATTTTGCTTCCCTTTATCTTGAGTCTCCTAGTTCTCAATTTTGAACTCTAGTGCCAAACAGATTAGTTAATCCGAGTTCTACATGGCAGGTCTTCAAATATTTGAAGGATAGCTGTCATGTCCTCCTTAAATCTAAACTTTAGGCACTGAACTTGATATGATTGATAATTTAGGTTGTTTTTTGTTTTTAAAGTTTTACTAATGAACCTTTATAAAGTACCATTTACTGAAAACTAGTTTTAGGAAGATAATGACTTTGAACACTACCTTCTATTCCAGCGCCGCCCCCCTTCCCTCCCTCAACTGTCTCTCTCTCTTTTAACAAAGAAATAAAGTTAAGTAAAACAAAATGGCCCCTGTCTGACAGTGCATGCCATTACTCAGCACCTGTGTTTAGTTAGGAGGGAGGTCTTTCATATTTTTTTCATCATCAGTTCTCTGGAGTAAAAGGTTGGTTATTGCACTGATTTTGATGCCTTGAAGCATTGTTTTCCCTTAGCATTGTGGTCATTTTGTGTATTGTTTGGTTTTCTTTACTTTGCTCCGCATCATTTGGTGTTTATGTTCTTGTTTTTTGCTTATGCTTCTCTGTATCCATTTAATCATTTCTTGATAAATTTCTCAAAGTTCCCTGTATTGTAGTTTCTTGTGCCAAAAGAATGTTTTGGGGCAGCCAGGTATCATAGCAAGTAAGAGCACCGGCCCCAGTGTCGGGATGACATGTGGATCGAATCTGGGCTCAGACATTTATTACCCATCCAGAAACACCTGGCTGTGTAACCTTGAGCAAGTTACTTAACCCCAATTGCTTAGGGGCGGCCAGGTGGCTCAGCAAGTAAGAGCACCGGCCCCAGTGTCAGGATGACCTGGGGATCAAATCTGGGCTCAGATACTTAGCACCACACCCAGAGATAACTGGCCATGTAACCTTGAGCAAGTTACTTAACCCTAATTGCTTTAAAAAAAAAATGCTTCATTACGTGAATAATATACTACAGTTTGTCCAGCTACTCCTCAGCTCATGGTCATCCACTTTATTTCTGGTTATTTTTTTCTTCCACAAAAAGATAATATTGTTAAAAAATTTTTGATAATGTTTTTGACCCCCTATTATATGCCCAGTAGTGATTACTGGCTCAGCGGTTATATATTAATAATATATTCACTTTTCTAGCATAGATACAAATTGTTTTCCATATGGTTGGGCTAATTTCTGGCTTTGCCAGAGATATATTTGTTTAACTATTTCTCACAGCTCTTCCAATATTGGTGCTCTCTCTGTCTCTGTGTCTCTCTCTATTGTTGATGGCATGAGGTATAACCTCAAAATTATTTTATTTTTAATTTCTCTTATTTGTAGTATCCTCCACATAATGGTTGGTAAGTTTCATTTCTTCATTTGAAAGTTGTTGAACTCCTTTGACCACTTATTCATTTATTTATTTATTTTTTTGCAGGAATTCATCTTAGTTCAAAATGTGTGTATGTATACAGACAAATACACACACATATATACAAACATATATATCTAAATAATATATAAAATTCAAAGTATATCTTAGCAGAACCTTAGGCGTATTTGAAATGAACATTTTTTTTCCACTTAACCATTTCTTCTAGATATAATGATTTTGTTCATGTAATAGTTTTTTAATTAGTGTGTATATATAAATAAAATTGTCTTTTGTCATCTCCTTTTATGTAATTGTTTATCAATTTTCCCCTAAACCACAGATCCAAAATTTATTTTCTTCTCTCTTTTTCATGTTAACATTGTAGTCTATTTGGAGTTTACTTTTAAAAAATAAATTTTATGGATATCTTTTACTTTCCTATTACTTAAATTTTCCCATGTATCTCTTATCAGTTGTCCACCTGAGAATAGAAAAAGAAAACAGCATATAGTTTGGCAAAACTAGCCAACATGTATGAAAAAAATTGATTATATTCATTGTTCCAAATCCATAGTTCCCTAATTCTGCAAAGATGGGGAGGAGGAGATAACCTCCTTATGTCTCATTAAGGTCAAGGTTGATCATTATAGCATCTGCAACATTTAATTTTATTATTTAGTTCTTATTCCTTCCATTTATGTTGTTGTGTTGATTGTTTGACATCATTGTGTTGATTGTTTCTTTGGTTTTACTTTCATATAAATCTCATAATTTGCTGTATTCCTCATGTTCATTGTTATAGCACAGTAATAATGCATTATATTCATGTACCACACCTTGCTTAGCCATTGATGGACATGTACGTTGTTTCTAGATCTTAATAATACAACAGAATGCTGCTATAAATATTTTGGTGTACATGGAGCTTTTTATGGGCTGTATATCTAGAATATTTGGGGTTTATTTTGGTATCTGGTGTAGGAAATTGGTTGACACCCATTTCTGCTAAATTACTTTCCAGTTTTCCAGCAGTTCTTGTCAAATAAAGAGTTATTTCCCCAAGTTGTTTGTGAACATTGTATTTGGAGTTTGGTTGTTACAGTACTAAATCTTTCAATAAATTTAGCATTATCATTATTATGCTAGTGTTGCCCTAGTATGAGCAGTGGATTCCATTTATTTCAATTTTCCTTTATTTCTCTAAAATAATATTTAGATTTATTTGTATATGTTGTGAGTATAGCCTGGTAAGTTAATTTTCAAATACTTTATACCATTTTTGTTAGGTTTTTTTCTAGTTCTTCCTGTTTGGCATCTCATATCCCTTCAAAGTAATATACAAAAAGGCTGATTAATTTTCAGATGTAGATCTGTCTTTGACCAGGGCTCAGGATAGTGAGACCATCACCTGTGTTGTTTTCATGCATCATTAATGCAGTCTAGCATTATAAGCCTCTTTTGGGGGGACAAATTTCCACAATGGCTCAGATGAGCTGACCCATATTGAGCTTGAAATTCAATAAAATCCACAGTTGTCTTTCATGTGAATCATTATTTTTAAAATAAGTTTTTGTTGATGTGTTCTGTTTCTTAAATCATAATAGTTATTTCAATAATCCTTTTTCCTCCTAGCGAGCCATCTTATATAACAAATAGTATTTTTATAAAGGAAAATACCCAGCACAACCAATCAAAAGTCTGAAAATATATGCAGTAGGTAATACTTGTTATCTTCCTTCCTCCTCAAATGGGTGGTTGGGAGTGTCCTTTTATATTTCTTCATTTGGGTCCTTCTTGATCTTTATAATTTTGTTACATTTACTTTTGATTTTTTGGTGTACAGTTCTTTCCATTTACATCATTGGAATTACTATATATATATATTGTTTTCTTGTCTGGGCTTACTTCATTCTACATCAGTTCAAATATATCTTTCTATGCTTCTCTCTATTCATCACACACATTTCTTCTAAAAGTTATATTTCATTTCATTCTTGTACCAATTGATGGCCATCTACTTTGTTTTCAATTCTTAGATATTATAAAAATTGCTGCTATCAGTATTTTGGGGCATATAGGACTTTATTTTCATTGATGGCTTCCTTGGAATATTAACTTATTAATGGAATCTCTGATTTACAAAGGTTATGGATATCATTTTATTTTCAGAATTCCACAGTGCTTCCCACTATGGTTGTAACATTTCATAGTTCCACCAACATTAGTATGCTTATCATTCCCCAACCCCTTCAGCATTTATTATTGTCATTTTTGCAAATTTTCAAGGTGTGAGGTAAAACATTAGCATTCTTTTGGTTTGTTTTTTTATCTTTTTATTAGTCCTTTGGAGCATTCTTCCAGATGGTTGTGAATGCTTTGTAGTTAATTCTTTAAAAATTTATTTATTTATTTTTAATGTTCAACTTTCACTTCCACAAGTTTTAAATTTTCTACCCATCACCTCCCTTACTAAGACAGCTTGCGATCTGATACGGCTCTACACATACATTCCTGTTAAACATATTTTCACATTAGTCATGTTGTGTAGCAGAATTATTACAAATAGGAGAGACCATGAGAAAGAAAAAAGAAAACAAAAAAAGAAAATAGTGTGCTTTGTTATGTATTCCAACTCCATAGTTCTTTCTCTGGATGTGGATGGCATTTACCATCATGAGTCCTTTGGAATTGTTTTAGGTCCTTGCATTTCAGAGAAGCTGAGTCTGTTAAAATAATTCCATTAGTCATTACACACACACACACACACACACACACACACACACACACTGTGTAGCTGTTTCTGTGAACAATGTGTAGCTCTTTTAAGAATTGTTTGTCTACGGTCTCCACTTATCTAATGGGGAATGTCTGTTAGTATTTATACATGTATGTAAAATTGTTTATATGTCTTGGGTAAAAAACCCTTACTGGAGAAATTTGATGGAAAGATTTTTTTCGCGTTCAACCACTTCCCTTCTTAACCTAGGTGCATTAATTTTGTCTATGCAGAAACCTTTTGGTTTAAAGTAATCAAAATTGGATCTTTTATCTTTGAGAATTTCCCTATTTTTAAAAAATAGTTTGATCTTTAATATTAGGTCATGTATCCATGTAGAATATGTTGTGAAATATAGCAACCTTTTAAAGAACTCCTCCCTAATCTTGTACTTTTGTACTTAGTTTCTTAAAGCTTAGTATATGACTTTTGTTTTATCTCTATTAACCTTAATCTTTTTCAATTTAGTCCATTTTTGTAGCTGTGGAGAGCATTTTTAATCATTCCATTGTTATTTGATATCTTTAGCTATCTCAATTTCACATCTGAAAATATATTAAGCATTCTCCCCTCCCCTATGCCTCCAGCCAAATAATCAGTACAGATATTGAAAAGTATTGAACTGAGAGCCTCTTGAAAGAGTTTTCAAAGTGACCAACAAACATATAGCTTTATAGTTCAGGTTATAGGTTAGGATCTAGTTACAGTGATTTGTTTGGATCCAAAAATTCCAATTTGGCAGCTGCAGCCTGACAGTTTAGGACATCATGTCTTATTCGGGATACATTCATCATTGACTAAAGTTTTGCTTGGAAAACAGTGCAATAAGCCACTTTGTCAATATTTAGAACATGGTTTTAACTACATTTTAGTCAGAACACATTGATGATGACAACTCTAGCTTTGTGGTTAGCTGAGAAACCCCCAGTGCTCAGGTTAACCTTCTACCTCCCACTTTATGACATGGATGGTGATCTCTCTATTTAAGAAAAAAATCCTCTTCCTCCTTTTCATAATAGGTAAAGATCTGAATTTGGGATAGCTAACCTTTTTGACTGGTTGAATGTACTATGCGTGCATCTCAGCAGTTTAGTTTGGTTCAGATATTATCTACCAGGTATTATGCACAGGTAGGGGAAAATCAAAAACAAAAAGTAAACATGTCCCATTCTACAGGAAATTCTATTCCTTTTTCTTATTGTCTTGCAGTACCATGATGTGGTAATGCTTTTCAGGGGTCAAATTTATTCATAGGGAATATGAAGGGAATAGTAAATATGATGGGAAGAAAGAAAAAAGAGCTATTGAAAAGTTTGATAAGGAAAGGGAAAATGTTGGTAAAGAAATACACTATAGTTTAACATTTCAGACATTCATCCATCTGAGTTTCTGATCTCATTTGCTGGTATTTCTCACCCCTTTTGGAGTCTTTTCTTTCAAGGGCTAACTCAGGATCAAGAAATGAGAACTGGGAAGGAATCATTTCATCTAAGTTTATCACTGGTGGATCATAATTCACTGGTATCAGATGGCAGTGTCTAGACCACATTCTGCGTCTGTTTTGCCTTTGCTCTCTTCTCCTTAAGGAGTTGGGCCATGAAGCCTTTCCTGATCCTTTCGATTAAAAGTGACCCTTTCTCTCCTATAGCCCCAATCTCAGACCCCCCTGTCTTGTCTATGCTCTTGATTATTTTTTAACTTTTTTTTATACTTATTTGCATACATTATTTACACTTCTGACCAGAATGTAATGGCC
The DNA here is from genome assembly GCF_028583685.1 of Petaurus breviceps papuanus. Classification (NCBI taxonomy): domain Eukaryota; kingdom Metazoa; phylum Chordata; class Mammalia; order Diprotodontia; family Petauridae; genus Petaurus; species Petaurus breviceps. The sequence goes on from NW_027185810.1 coordinate 3,336,703, forward strand.
TTCTTGGCAAGAGCTGGTGTTGTGTTCTGTTGTTGTGTCCTTAGCACTTGACATCGAATGTGTTTTCTTATTGTGGTTACTTAATGAGTGCTGTTGGAGCCAAGGAGGTGTGCATGATGGGGGCTGCCTCCCGTTTCACTCAGGGCAGCCTTGGCATGTAGGATTTGTCATTGCCCTCAAATGTGGCATCGCTCCTACCTTCCCTTCCATTCTATGGTCTCATCTTATAGCAGCTTATCCTTCAATAGCAGTGTGGTAAAATTTGCTGCTGTTCTTGTTGTGGTTGAGTCATTTCAGTTGAGTTCAACTCTTTGTCACCCTATTTGGGGTTTTCTTAGCAAAGACACTGGAGTGGTTTGCCATTTCCTTCTCCTGCCTTTTTACAGATGAGAAACTGATACAAACAGTCCTTGCTCAGGGTCACACAGCTAATAAGTATCTCAGACTGGATTTGAACTCAGGAAGATAAGTCTTCCTGATGCTAGGCCTGGCACGCTACCCACTGCCCCACCTAGCTGCCCCCAGTGTGGTACACTAGGAAAGACCTGGAGTCAGAATGCTGGTTTTCAGATCTCACCTCTGACCTTTATTACCCGTGTGACTTTGTGCAAGTCTTTTGGTCTCCTGATCCAGTTTCCTCATCCACAGAATTGGGAGTGCTGGAGTAGACAGCCTCTGGGGTCCCTTCCAGCCTAAGATCCAGGATCTTAGGCACATTCCATTTCTAGGGTTGTCTTGAGCAGTGAATATTGGTTGTACATAAATGTGACAGAGGATGTGGTTTTCCAACATCTAGGATCTGCACATCCATTAGGCTACTGGGGACTGTCCTTTGAAATTATTGCCCATAACATCATTTGGGTCATGTATGGCTCTTTGTTCCTTGTAGATTTTGAGACTGGTTCAGGAATCATCTCCAATGCTTGGAGACTACTGGATCATCATTCAATTTACACCTCTGATCTGTCTACAATAGAATGGCTCATGTGTTTAATTGCATGACACATAAATGAAAGTATTTTAGTTAATCCTGCCCAAGGGGCAAAAGAAGAGGCCAGTGATAGAATTGAACTGATGTGAGAGATTCTTTTGAGATACTGTGTAATGAACTCTCCTGCTAAAATCACTACATTTTGAGAAATGTTATACAAACTTTCTTCCTGTGTTTCCAGTCCTTATGACTCAATCTGTATCAATGATCAAATGGGCAATTTCAGTGAATAAATTTTTAAAAAGCATTTATTAAGGATTTAGCATGTGAAATTCTCTGTGCTCAACTCTTGTGGGGATACAAATAAAAAAGCATCAATCAGTCTGTAATCTCTAGGAGCTCATGGTTGAATAGGTGGAGTCAACACATAGATTTTAACTGTAAATCAGTCGACAAAGGATCCAGCAGTCTTCAGCAGTCCTTGGCAAGGTTTGTGATTACACATCTTTGATTATCATTTCACAAAATTGTATCTCTTACTGATTTTGAGCCATTTCACATTGCCAAGGACTTTTGTGGTGTGAACCTACTTTCTCATCTTCAATAGCTGTGGCTGCTGAGGGTTTGAGGGCTGCTGCATAGGCATATGCCACAATTGAGGCAGCTAGGTGAGGTAGTGTCAAAGAGTACTGACCCCGAAGTCAGAAGGACCCAAGTTCAAATTTGACTTCTGATTCCTACTTGCTGTGTGACCCTGGGCAAATTACTTAACCCTTTTTGCCTCAGTTTCTTCATCTGGAAAATGAGCTGGAGAAGGAAATAGGAAACTGATTCAGTATCTTTGCTAAGGAAACCTCAAATGTGGTCACAAAGAAGACATGACTAAGTACCCGCGATGGCCACCCTGTCCCAGTCTCATAAAATTCCTGATTTTATTACATACATATGCCTGGAGTAGTTTGTTTGGGTCACTTAATTTGGGATATTGGCCTATGTAGTTTAATGCGTTTTGGGGGCTAAGTAACAGTATCATGGAGTCTCTGGAATTGCTGGCACATCTCAAATTAGAAAAAGAAAGAACGTCTTCACCCAAAACCTTACAAATGGTGTAAACTAGCTATAAACTTACTTGCTGCAGTGTGCCAAGGAGCCCTCATTTTGACTGATTTTTGTCAGTGCCTGACCAGTATAAACGGGAACTATCTCTATGCCTGGGGAGAACCTCACATTATCATGTTATCACCAGTTGCCTAGACCTCTGGCCATGAGCTTCTCTGAACTTAGCTCATCTGCCCTTCAGATCACCAATAGATAGTTGGCCCTGGGCTGTTATTTACAACATATCCAGCTTGGCTTCGGATCCAGCAGAGCGTGAGCTCTCATAGCATAACCTTCGAGAACTCTATGTCTTGGTAAAGCTTCGAAGTGCATCCTTAGTGCGAGATCTGCTTGCCTTGACATATATGAATCATGTTCCTCTGCACCTTCCATTTTTCTCCCTCTCTGTGAATGTATATGGACCTGAGGTTCTTAAAAGTTATTACAGAATTATAGAACCTTGGAGACAGAGGTTATCCCATTCAACACATAATGGACATTTTTTTTAATCTCTTTTTTTTTTCTTTTGGAGGGCAAAGTAATTGGGGTTAAATGACTTGCCCAAGGTCACACAGTAAATATGGCAAGTTTCTGAGGCTGGATTAGAACTCAGGTCCTCATGACTCCAGCCGGTGCTGTACTCACTGCACCACCTAGCTGCCCTACATAATGGAATTCTGAAACCATTCTCTCTGTGACACTCTTTCCAAATGGCCAAGGTAGTTTCTGTTCACAAACCCTGACTTACTGGGAATTCAGCCATGATATTTTTGTATATTTCCATAACTACTTTTACAAGGAAGATTCTGGTTCTAGTCTCGCTTTCCAGTGCTAGGGAGACAAGTACAATTTACTTTATCCTAGACGGATCCTCCTGTAGCACCCTGTGGACTAACAAAGGATACAATCCGGAGGAGAGGACTTGGGAATCAGCATATATGCCCTGGAAATGATAGAAGGCATCAGAAAATGAATGGAAGAGCGTTGAATATGCATCAGTTGATGGATATTCTCCAACAGTTGAGGCGAGGTGGTGGTAGTGGTTTGACCCACCTGGCACAGTTCTGCCTTGTAGCTCTCCTTTCCTTCAGGGTGCCTTTCTTAAGATACACTGGCTTTCTTATCCTCTAATCAGTTGGGGGGAAGGGCCGGCCCCTTTTTCCACAGAAGTTTCCCCTTGGTTGGGTGAGCTGAACTGGAAGCATGACTGGCTGTTTGGGGTGATGGTGCTGCCTTCCTGGAACTCTCAGGTTGTCATTGGTGGATGTCGCTATTGATGGCATTGAGCACCAGTCTGGAATTGGGGCTGATGACATGCACCCCCATTGCTCCTAGGCTGTCTGAGTGTAAGGAGAGGTAATGATGGTTGCCTGTGATGATTTTTGACTCACCTCTTGTCTTTCCCCACAGTGACTTTCTGACTTGCCCAGTCCTTGACCTGACTAACCCTTGGCCTCTGTGGTGCAGTGAGCATTTGCCATAGGAAGGATGCTCTTACTCATATTTACTCACCGCCCCTGTGATGCTGTCACAGCGCCCCCTCACTGGGAGCGCACGCCAGGGCCATTGCATGCTGACATGTGGGGCAGGCTGACTAGGTTGGAGTAGTCCTATCGGCAGTATTCTTAGCATGTCTCCTGATCCCAGCATGCCTCATTCGCTTTGCCTCTTCCGTTTTTGCCCTTCGGATTTAAGCCATCTGAAGAATTGACCTCACTGACTTGACCTAACATATGACCTAACCTGCTTTGGATCCTAATTTGAACCTCCCCGTCTTCTTTTCCCCAGTAAGTAATTTTTTCATCGGCTCCAGTAATTGCCCCAGACACAGGCACCTTGGTGCTGGGAGTGGTGACAGCGGGGATGGCAGGGTATGAGTTCAAGTCCAGTAAACAAGCCATCCAGGTCTCCATTTTATTTGTCAATGTGAACACAATTGGGACCTAATGGCATTTTTTCTGCAGACTTCCTTATATAGTTGGCACTGGTCCCTTAATCACTGCATTCTGTACCTAGTCATTACAAGGCAGTTATAAACCCAGCTTACTGCATTATCATCCTCTCCTTATCTGTCTTGTCTACAGAGATGGAGTGAGAGAGGGAGGTGCCCTTGGCTTGCTTTGATCTAGGTAGACTGTATCTGTGACATCCCCCTGATGTTGTAACCCTATTAAAGAATAAGATTAAAAGGTCAGTAAAGGTTAGTCTGGCGTGACTTGGTGTGGATGAACCCATGCTGCCTTGCAGCAATCCCTGCTCTCCTTTATGAGCTTTCTGAAACCTTTATAAATTGTTAAGAGTTTTGTCAGGAAGTGGTCAGGTTTCTAATCCTGTAGATTGAAGGATTCACTGCCCACCCCACCCCCTTTAAAAACAAATGAGGACCTTTCTCTGTCTGCAGGGATGTTGAGCCCTGCTTTCCCTGGGGAGGATGGGCGAGGAACTTCCCAGCTGCAGGGGCCTGAGACTCCTTTCTGCACAAGAATCTTTATTTCCCCTTGATTGGTCGCTTCTGTCAATACCTGCCGTACCCCTAGTGCAGTCCTCCCTCTTCATGGTTCCTTAAGTGATGCTTTTGTGAATTATCTTCTCTACCCCAGCTCTTCTCTTTGCCGTCTAGAACCCTTGTACAGACTTCATTTATGTCTTATAATGAAATTTTAACAACAAAGTTTGCTATTGGAGCTGGGTCTCCCCTTCAATGTAAGTGTGGGACTTTAGAGGCCACACATTTTTATTCCTTAAAGCACGGACTCAGGAGCCAAATTCCTGATCTCTCCTCGTATGGCTATTTATGGGACCTGGGGTTTCTTTAAATGGTGGAGGCCAGGCTTGCTTTTCTAGCTGTGACCGGCCCTGGGGCCACCCAGTCATCTGGGAGCTCAGCTTCTTGCATGAGGGTTCCTGTCTGATTGTCCTACCGGCCAGCCTTTTGTCTCTGCTCCCTTTTCCACAGCCGGGCTGCATGGGCTGTCCAGCATGGAGCGCCTTGTCTTTTAAACAGGAGGAGGAGGAGTTTAGAGTGTAAACTCTCTTATGGTATCCCACTCTGTCATCTGCTCTTCATCTGTGTTTGTCTGTTTGTTTTTCATTATGGCTGCGCAGGCGTCTCATAATGTGTGGCATTTGTTGTTGCTGACTTTTCAAAAAGCAATAAACACATAGCATCCTGTTCACATGAAGACAGTATTTTAGTGAAATTCCTGTACCACTCAGAGATTATAAATCATAGTCTGTAGCCTTTCTAAATACTGATGTATGGCAAATAAAATTGGCCCATTCTTTTTATTTTTTCGTAGAAAAGGTGAAGGGTGTATTATTTTTAAGGGAAGAATGCAAACTTCAACCCAAAACACACACACACACACACACACACACACACACACACACACGAGCTGGGTTTCCTTGTGTGACTTGGTCCATAAGTAAAAATGTGCCTACTATGTATATGAGTAACATGGTGCTATTTGATTTCACCTGACTTTTGGAACCAGGGAGTTCTTTGGCAGCTTTCCCTATCCCATGCAGTAGCATACTCTGTAACGATTTGGGTGGAACCCAGGATAGAATTCTGTTTGAATCTACTTTTGCGGTTGCTATTTGTCATGCCAGGAGACAGAAAGACAAAAGTGAAACATTCTGTAGGATCGAGTGAGAAAATGGGTATGTATGTATACATGCACACCTATATGCATACATATATTTTTGTTATAGTTCACTTGTGTCAGACAAGTGGATTTTACTGGAGTGGTTTGCCATTTCCTTCTTAAGCTCATTTTAAAGATGAGGAAATTGAGGGAAATGGGTGAAATGACTTGCCCAGCTCCACACAGTTAGTAAGTGTCTGAGGCAGGATTTGTATTCAGGTCCTCCTGACTTGAGACCCAGCACTTTATCCAGTGTGCCACCTAGGAGTCCCCAGCTCTCTTCCACCCCCATCCCTCCCAATCCATCCATCCATCCACATTTACACAGATACGATCACCCATTCCTGTGGATATGCTAATAGGAATTTTAAACTGGAATCTGGGAGGTTAAAAATACTTGTTCTCAGCAATCTGGTCTTCAGTAGTTGGTGTTCTGTACCTGAAGAAATCTGAGAGAAGTTTATATAGCTTACAGTTAATTCAACTGCCTCCTGATTTATTACAATGACTCCATGAATAGATTATTAACTTACTGAGCCTAGAAATAAAAACGATGATGTTATTTAAAAGAAGATGATGAATATTACTTAAAACAAGAGCAAGAAGTTTTTGGAGAAGTTTGGTCAGAATTATTAAACTCTTGAAAATTGATAACTAAGAGAAGGTAAATTGGATTTAGCCTTCAGAGGATTTAATTTGGTCCTGTGTTGTCCAGGGTGAATGAAAAAGGAGAGATTGCAGGGTGGGGATCATTTGGGAGGCTGTTGGCCGGCCCCGAGATGTGGAATCTGAGGGTCCTATGTCTATATCTAGTCTGCCCAGTCTATACAGCAAGGTAAAAAGAAAAAAGAGAGAGAGAGACACCAAAAGATAAGATAGGATTGTGAAAGACAGTGAGGAAAAATCGACAGACCTTGTTTTCTGGACACCATAGGATCTCCTAGGGAGAGTGCATAGCCAGTGAGGACTCCAAAGTTCGGAGCTTTTTGGGTGGCCCTGAGAATGAGTGTGTGTGTGTATATATATATATATGAACAGAGGAGTCGGACAGGGTACTAGGTTTGGAGGGAGTAGTGGTGCAATAGATTAGGTTTGGTTTTATCCTATCAAGTTTGAGGTGATACTGAGGCATCCAGATGGGAGGGATTTGGTTACATTGAATGAGAGTTCAGGCTTGAGTTGGGGGTTATAAATTTGTGAAGCAGTTTTGTGGAGAGAGGCATTGGTTGAAACCCTCATATCAGGAGGCAAGGGAATTGAACAGAATATTTATTAAGAGAGAACCTCAGATAAGAGTCTAGTTAAATATCCCAGAGAAGAAAGAAGCTTGTTGTGGGGGGAGTAGCAGGTAAGAGAGCTTCAGGGCAGGTAGGATGGTGGAGTAGATGGGGCACTGGGTCTGGAGTCAGCAAAACTCGAGTTCAGATCCAACTTTAGATACTTCCTAGCTGTGTGACCCCTTGGAAGAGTCACTTAACTTGTCTCTGCTTCCTCATCCGCAAAATGGGCCCAATGTGAGCACCAGTCTCCCAGGGTTGTTGTAAGGATCAAATAAGATACTGTTTGTAACATGCTTGGCACAGGGGCTTACTAAGTGCTTCCTCTCTTCCCTCTCCTGTCATGAACACCAAGAAAAGAGGTGCTCACGGTGTACAGTTCTGCAGAGAGGTCCAAGAGAATGAGGGCCCAGTGGAGATGATTGCACCCGGTGTTTAGGAGGCTGTTGGCTGACATCTGAGAGTGCATTTTCGAATGGAGTGGTAGAGGAGAGAATCAACCAGAAAGCAGGGGCAGAGGGTCACTGTTGGGGATATTCCAGTAGGAGTTTGGCATAGGGATTATGGATTTTGTAGGTAGGTAACTTTGCAGAAAGTCTATAATTTTGGGCTTTTATTTCTATCTGAAGGATTAGATGGAAGTGTTAGGTAAATGAGGGATGCTTACAGTGCATTTATCATGGAGATGCAGTGGTATATTGTTACCAAGTGAGATAATGGTATGAAGACATGCTTTAAAGAGCCAAGAGCTCCACGGCTAGGAGGTTTTTACTCTACACACTTTCTTGGCATAATTATTGCATTTTGTATTGAAAATAAAAAAAAAATGAAAACAATAATACCCATTTGCTAGGCCTCATAGTATTGTGTTGTCCCCAGGCATGTGAGTGCACCACATGCAGACACTTTCCAGCTACACCCTCCCACAAATTTTCTATCCAATATAGTGAGGCATGACATTAAGCAGAGTTGTTAAGCTTCCAAAACACAGGCAGAGAGAGCCGAACCTGTTTGTGACTGTGCACTGTAATTGGAAAGGAGCTGAAAGGAGTTCTGTCCTTGTTACTAAAGGGTGTGTGTGTGTGTGTGTGAGCGTGTGCGTGCATGTACGTGTGCGTGCATGTTCGTGTTCATGTGTGTGTTCTTGTTCGTATTCATGTTCGTGTTCATTCTTTCTTCAGGCTTTACTCAGTATGTTTGCAATCTTCTTTTGTTTCCACAGGCCCAGGCTTCAAGCACAAAGGAAGTTTGCCCAGTCCCAGCCGAACAGCCCCAGCACAACTCCCGTCAAGATAGTGGAGCCATTACTGCCCCCTCCAGCTACTCAGATTTCTGACCTCTCTAAAAGGAAGCCTAAGACAGAAGATTTCCTTACGTTTCTCTGCCTTCGAGGTAGGGCTTTGGGGCCAACCTCAGTGGAGGGAGCTGCTTATTGGGGAGAGCAGGCCCCTTATAGCTGGGTGCAGAGTACTTGTAGCTTCTGTCCTGGTGGAAGCATTTCCTCCTTTCTCATACGGTTCTTCTCTTCCCTCTAGCCAGGATTTGTGGATGAGTTGTAAAGTAGAATGAATCTTTTTGAAAAGATGGTTAGGAATAGTGGGGACAAGCATTTATTTAAGTGTCTGTCATGTGCTAGACACTCTGCAAAGGGCTTTAGCTGGTTATCAATTAGTATATTAATATATAATTATATGATCATTTAATATATTAACAATTAATATAATGAAGTACATCAATTAACAGACTTCACATCTTTCTTCTTCCTTATTCTCCCACTATTTGCCTTTTCTCCTTTGAGCAGTGATGTTCAAGCATCTGTCTCTTCAGTAACCTTGTTCAACCATGTAGTTTCACAGTGTTCTTAATGCACTCTAATCAGATTTACCTGCAAAGTCACAATTTGCTGCACTAATGTAGTTTGGCTAATTGCTTGAGAGCTGATTTGGATAATTCATGTTAGAACATTGAGGTATATTGTTCAGTGTTTTTGGGCTGATCTTCTTCAGAAGAACTGAGTTTGAATCCTGCTTTCCAGTTTGCCCCCACTGGGAAAGTTGTCCAATTTCTCAAGGCCTCAGTTTCCTGCTCTGTGAAATGAGAGGGTAGAGATAGACGATCTTTAAGACTCCTTCCATCTCCAAATATTCCAGTGAGTTCTGGAGCTCCTCCTATATTAAACTACCCTTGGTTGATTATTATTGCTTTACATGGTAATAGGGCCTTAGTTTTCTGTAAAGGACACTTAGATGGCCTAGTAGATAGAGTCTTAGGCCTGATGTCATGAAGACCCATCTTCCTGAGTTCAGATCTGGCTTCAGAAACTTTGCTAGCTGGCCTCAGTTGCCTTATTTCTAAAATTAGCTAGAGAAGTAAATGGCTAACCACTCCAGTATCCTTGCCAAGTGCTTCCTCCTCTCCCCTAAAACAACAACAACAAAACCCATAAGATTTGTAGGAAAAGAGGGGGAAAAAGGTATGAATCACTCAACGTTACATAGATCTCCAAACATATGTCACTGAATAGTGATATAAGAAGAAAGGTAGCACAGAGCTACAATATTTCTTCAAAACTTCATAGTCATGGATTTTAATTTGAAGTGATTTGAGATCATGAAAACCACTGTCCTCCACCCCCATTTTACAGAAAACTTGTTCATTTGCTTTTTTCGGTTGTGTTCAACTCTTCATGACTCCATTTGGGGTTTTTGTGGCAAATATACTGGAGTGGTTTGCTATTTCCTTCTCCAGCTCATTTTACAGATGAGGAGACTGAGGCAGGCAGGGTTAAGTGGCTTGCCCAGGGTCACACAACTAGTGAGTGTCTGAGAAAGGATTTGAACTCAGGAAGAGGAGTCTTCCTGACTCCAGGCCTGGAACTCTATTCACTGTGCCACCTAACTGCCCTTGCAAGTATTTTACTTTTTTAGTGACATAACTGTAACATAATGAGAATTGATTTTAGAGCCAAGAAGAGGTGGCTTCACAATCTTTGTTATAATTGGATGTGTAGCCATAGGCAAGCCATGTAATCTTTTAAAAAAGCCTTCTAGTAAGGGACAGATAGTTGGCAGATCAGAATCCATGGACAGAAGTTGCTACTGGATCTTCTACTAAGGAAATTATAGATCTGGCCCCCAAAGAGCCAAAAATGAAAAACAGCTCCAGTATGAAGTGAAATAATCCAGAAATTTGAGATTGTTGACTTCAAAAGAAAGAACAAAAAAACTATGAGCCATTGTAGAATTGGAATCAGTGATGGTTTAGTAGTGGAGGAAAGGACATTAAAAATGACTGACAGATGGTAGACCTGGGATGACTTGGGTAGGGGTGGGTGGGGCGGGGCTTCTGAAGGGGGGGGAGAGGGAAGGTCTCTAATCTGGTGATGGAATAGATAAAAAGAGGTGATGTGCCTCTTTAGAGGGAATAGATTGTATGGATTAGGTTTCTAAATTAATAGGTGATGTTTGACCCGAGTTTTGAAGGTTTTGCCTTGAACCCTGGTAGTAGGATAGATTCATGTAAATTCTCAAAATTCTGAAGTTTTTGTTACTATGATTATTTCGAAGGAGAAAGGAGTAACTAGTGAGATTCTCTTAGAGGAAAGAAAATGACAAATATGAAATGTCTGCGCTTGTGCCTTGTTAGATGCATGACTGGTATGGCTTTGGCAGAGACCTCTCATAGTTTATTTCTCTTTGTTGAAAACGTTACCAAGTCATCAGGTAAAAGAGAATCATCCCATTTGGTAGGGAGAGAACCTTCCCCAGACCAGAGAAAGTTAATGAATAGCCTCTTTTTCTGAAGCCCCAGTTTTTTCTCCTCCCCATCAATTTCAGAAAGATGTACCAGGCGTTGAAAGCTTTATGCTTGCAGTCTGGAGCCCGTGTAATGAAAGGGAGTCCTTCTGTTTACTTGGAGCTGTCTTACTGTCCACAGTGAGCAAAGAAGTAAGCTCTTCTTCTCATTGCTCACTTTCACAAAAGTGCATGGCTAAGATATTTGGGTTTTTTTTTGTTTTTGTTTTTTTCAAGGAGAAGGGGAAGGCAGGATGCATATGAAACCCTGGGAAAGTATATTTGTAAACAGTCCGATTTGAATACAGTCTCTCTGTCCCTATTCCTCCGC